>NC_091354.1:25842930-25890102 GCF_038502225.1 Cherax quadricarinatus
CTTTTATGAGCTGGTGGATGGTGGTTTGAGGCGTGGAACGCTGAGCAGTGACCATGCAGCGCGTGTGGTCGGGTACGTAGATGATACCACGATTTTGTTAAAAGGGGAGGAGGATTTGCGGATCGTGGGATGGATAGTTGAGTTTTTTGGGACAGAGTCTGGCATGTGCGTCAATAAAGCAAAATCGAAATTATTGGAGGTGGGTACATGGGTTGGGGGGGGGGCGAAAGGTATGGGTGGTCAGTCGTGGTGCAACTTAGAATATGTGGTATCGTGTACATGGCAGATGAGAGGGAGGGCCGAAGGGTGAACTCAGAATTGGTGGTTAATAAGGCTTTAGATCGACTTCGGGGGCTAAGAACTGGGAATGTATCTTTGCAGCAGAGAACAGTAGTGGTTAATACACTTGTTTATAGTAAAGAGATGTGGATATTCAGGAATTGCAGAGAAGGGTCTTACGTTATGTTTGGGGTTTCGGGAGAGCTTGGTTAAGCCGGGAGGTTGTCATGAGCCATGTTCGCCGTGGAGGTTTAGGTCTCCTGGCTTTGGGGCCACGGGTGAAGGCCCTCTATGTTAAGCAGTGGTTCCTCAGGGCGGGCGGTGAGAAGGGCATCCGATCTCTCAACGGACTGTAAAGAGTTATAATTTGTAATATTATAAATTACCCCTAGGGGGTGTTATGTCTGCATATTTCATTCACTGATGGCTGACAAACTTACTTGTGTGGACTCAAAAGTCCGCACCTAACTGCCGACTATAGGTTGATTACAAACTCCTTGCAACTCAAGAACTGCACAGTCCCCCGTACTACAAGAAATTCGTAACCTACCTTGCTCTTGTAGCGTGAGCTATGGTGTTCTTCACACCTTCGACAGGTATCGGTGACTTGATAGAAGCTGAAGTGTCCTTGGATGTCCACGTCTTCCATAGTCTAGGAAAACGCACACTGGTACACTATGTTCCACAAGATTTGTCTTTATTGTTCACAATCTTATCACTAAAGAAGCTGATCACACTTCTCTTAAGTGTTTATTGTGTTTTATGAGATACTTTGTTCACACTAACGCACAGATCGTTCTTTGTTGGTTATCCTGGCGTCAGTGTCACTCTCAGTAGAGTCAAAAGTAATCTGAAGACGCCACAGCGCCCCATGCCGTTACTCCCGAGCACAAAAAAAAAGCTGACCTAGTACTGTTGCTTCCTTGCCACTTCCTCAATGAAGCAAAGCAGAATGTTTGATTCTTGCTGTCTTAAGCATAGACAACAATGTCCACTATCTTTACCATGGTGATAAAGAGGGAGCAGGATTTTCCTTAATTGTCCTGCTAAAGTAAGAGATGTACTGTCTCTTATTAAAATACACTCTGCAACACTGGACTGCAAGGAGCAGTGGTCACTTGACCACGTCACATACTCGTACGGCATCTGTGATCAATTACTCACTGTAGCAGTAAACAAGACGCTTTCCCCTTCTGACAGGGCTGGGCCCCTCAGGGCTGAAAGGGGCTGAAAGGGGCTGAAGGGGGCTGCTACCCCCCTCCTGGAGAAAATTTCTCCACACTGGGGGGCAGCGGAGGTTCGCTGCAGGTGAACTATTCATCATTTAACATTAATTTAATTTTCTCACTCGCCACCACTGCTGCTTGTCTTTTCTGAACAGCTTTAGTCTGTGTGGTTTCTGGAGAATCACTAATTTTGTTTTAAACACTGTGTAATTCTAACGGCACTAGTTTATTTATTGTCCGCTTATTCACTACACCTTTGCTTAAAACATCAACTGTCCTGATGATTCCATTTGCATCAGGATATATGGTCACAATTTTTCCAAGTGGCCATTGGGACCTCGGACCATCATTGTCAGTAATCACTATGTTACCAGGTCTCAAGGACATATGATTTTCAGGTACACCAGCTCCTTAGAAGAGTTTTCTTAAAGAAGCAAGATAGTCTTCTAGCCAAATTTTCTCCCAACGTTCAATCACTTTATTAAAGTGTTAGAATTTACATCCGAGTTGCTCAGGATCAAGATAAGTAGGATCCTCCATGATTTCTTAATCATTTATGGGAGGAACTGGTTCAAGCCTTCTGCCATGGAGTAAATGAGATGGACTTAACACTTCTAAATTGTCCAGATCATCGGTAACATAAGTTAGAGGTCTGTTGTTGACTCTATTTTCTATTTCAGTCACAACTGTACGGAATTCTTCTAAGTCGATTCTTTGACGATGAAGAGTCTTCCTTAAACAGCGTTTTACAATGCCGATCATTCTTTCATAAAATCCGACGTGCCATGGAGATTTCTGAGGAATGTATCTCCAACGACAACTGCGTTGATTCAGCATCTGTTGTACTTCTGGTTGATCAAAGATCTTGCTTATATAAGCAGCACCAGCAACAAAGTTCGTTGCATTATCTGAAATCATCAGTCTGGGACATCCCCTTCTGGCTGCAAACCTTCTGAATAATTTGATAAAGGTTTCAGCAGACATGTCAGTGGCTACTTCTAGATGTACTGCTCTAGTTGTAGCACAAGTGAACAAACAGATGTACACCTTGATGGGAACTTTGTCAACTGTTTTGGTTAAAATTATTGGTCCAGTGTAATCTACACCTGTCACCTCAAATGGAGTGATATGACAAACTCTTTCAGAGGGATATGGAGGTGGACCTGGATACTGACATACTCGCATATCATAGTGACGACAAGTAATACAGTCCTTTATTTGTTTTTTCACACTTTGTCGACCTTGAGGTATCCAGTAGGATTGTCGTATATGACAAAGTGTGTCAGCTACCCCACCATGTAACACGTTACTGTGGGCGTTTTGCACAATCAGTTTTGTTAGCCAATGATTCTTGGGGATCAATATTGGATGTATGGCTTCTTTAGGTAGTGAAGAATTATGAATTCTTCCTCGACATCTTATAAACTTTTCTGAGTCGAGATAAAGTCCAAAAGAATTAATCATGACAGGTTTCTTTGGGGATTTATCTTGTGTTTCCAGAAATTTATATTCTGTAGAGAAAACAACTTTCTGTATTAGTTTCACCCAGTATTTAATGGGTTCAAGATATTCATAATCAGGTTTTATTCTTTTATTGAATTTAAAGACAAGAGCTGTAACTCTTAAGAGTTTACCCAAAGATGAGTATTTAGATCCATCAATGACTATTTCTGTTGTGTCTGCAGTATTTACACAACTTATTTCTGCTGTGTTCAAGCAGACTGTTTCTTCTGGCATAATGAGAGCTTTTTGCTGAGGCAAGTTATTTTCATTAGAGAGCCAGTTCGGTCCGTGGAGCCATAATTTATTATCCACGAATTTCTTGAGTGGGACACCACGTGACAACATGTCAGCTGGATTCTCTTGGGTAGAGACGTGGAGAAAGAGATAATCTCTCTGCATCTCTTTTATTTCTGCTACTCTGTTCTGTACATAGATCAACTTACTCTTATTATTTCTTAACCACGGGAGAACTGCTTCATTATTACTCCAGATCACGGTTTTTTCAATAGTGAGATGATCAAGTACTTTGTTGAGATAGACAGCTAATTTTGTACCTACATAGAGTGCTGTCAGTTCCAATTGTGGTACTGTTCTGACCTTCAAGGGTGCTACCCTGGCCTTTGAAGTAATTAGTGTACTTCCTTCACCATTACTCATGTAAGCTACAGCGCCATAACCTCTGGTTGACGCATCACAGAACACATGTAATGTGTAATTGTTTCCCTCTTGACCTATTTGTCTGGGAAATGTAATTTGATGAAGTTGCTTAAACTCCCTGGATATTTCATCCCATGCTTGACTCATTTCTAGAGGCAAGTTCTCATCCCATCCAATTTTGAGCTTCCATGCATCTTGCATAAGCATTTTACCCTTTATGGTAATTGGTGAGACGAGTCCTAGAAGATCAAAACATTGTGATACCTCTGACAGTAAACTACGTTTAGTGAGTGTACTGCATGATTTATTGTTTATCCTTTTGAGACTCAAAGTATCTTCCTGTGTGTTCCAATTAAGTCCCAGCATATTGTTGCAATCAGGAATTTCAGTTTCAGGGAAATCTTCTTTGATAAGTTCCCTTAATTGCTTTGAATTTGTATTCCACATCCTTAGAGGCATATTTGCTTCTTTCATCTCCTTGTTAGCTTCTCTGTATAAGGATTTCAAATCCTCCTCTTTATTCACAGTACCTTGAAGATTGTCCACATAGAAACTTTTCTTTAAGATTTCTTTGAAGGGACTTTCAGATTTCTTCAAATGTGTATTTAGAGTAGCTTCTAATAAGAATGGAGAGGATGTTGCATCAAATAATACTGATTTGAAACGATAAGTTTTCACAGGACTTTGAGGATCATGTGGATTTTCAGGCCACAAGAATCGAGTATAATCTCTATCTATTTCTTGTAGTCCTACTCTTAAGAAAGCATTGGAAATATCAGCCGTGTAGGCATATGGGTTTGTGCGAAATTTCATAAGCACGTCTCCAAGCTTCTCAGTTAGTGAGGGTCCGGTCATCAGACAATCATTAAGACTTGCTACATCTTTATTTGCACATGCGCTGCAATTATATACAACACGTAGTGGAGTGGTTTCAGAATCTTTTCTGAGTCCATGGTGCGGGAGATAATGAGCTTCTGTCTTCAACTTATCTTCGACTATTTTCTCCATGAATTTATTGTCCAACTGTTCTTGTATGATATTATCATAGACAGTCAGTAGCTCTGGATTCTTCCTTAGCTCATGTATTTGTGCTTTCATCTGTCCGAAAGCCATGCGATAATTGCTAGGCAGATGTGGAGGATTTAATTTCCATGGTAACCTAACCCAATACTGTCCATCTTTATACTTGACAGTGTCCAAATATTGGTTATAAGTCTGAGACTCTTGTGGGCTTGGTTTATTTACATCAATACCTATCGCATCTAAATCCCACAACTTATCAACAGGTTCATTCATTTCTTCCAGTAATGATAATTTTT
Organism: Cherax quadricarinatus; assembly: GCF_038502225.1. Taxonomy (NCBI): domain Eukaryota; kingdom Metazoa; phylum Arthropoda; class Malacostraca; order Decapoda; family Parastacidae; genus Cherax; species Cherax quadricarinatus. Next base: position 25,847,915 of record NC_091354.1, read on the forward strand.
GCTGTAGTACATGATCAGCGGTTATTCTTGTAACTAGTACATTTTCCACTGAATCAATATCAGTTTCTTTCCCACTTTGAGAGGGAATGGGACCACATATCATGTGGCCTCCTGCTGTTTTCAGCAAGTGAACATCATGTTTACTTACTATATTTTGCACAAAACAGTGATAATAATCACTTCCAATGATTAAATCAATTGGACTAATAGTGTCCGTCTGTATGTCAGGACAGGCTAACTTGACCTTAGCTGCTTTCAGTGCTGCAACAGTTTCTTTTAATCCCTGGATCTGCACAGACTTAGGCAAATCATCTACTACCACAGCTTCTACTGTCTTTTTCTTGTTTCCTAGACCAACAGTGATTCTGGCTAGGTCATATGTCTGTTTACCAGAATTGTGGAAAAAACCAGCTATATCTAACTGTATTCTGGAATAGGGTTGTTTATTCAGTTTCTGCAACACTGTTCTTCTTATGAAGGACCTTTGTGAGCCTTGATCAAATAGTGTTAGCACATTGGTTTTGTGTAATTTATTAGATAACTCAACTCGAGCTATCGGGAGAGCTGTTGCTTTAAACTTATCTCTCACCTTTAATGCTGTTGCTTGACTTCCTGATTCTGTGGAAGTCTGCTGCTGTTCAGCAAAAGTATTTGGGCATAATGCTGTATGATGCATACCCTTGCATTTAAAACACTTCTTGAGTGAGCATTTTCCTCCCTTGTGTTCACCTAAACACTTGATGCATCTTTTCAGCTGATGAACACGTTGTTTACGTGCCTCCATTGATGTGTATTGAATACAATACTGTGCCCAATGTATTCCATCACAAAGTACACATTTTGGAGTACGTTTATGTGCGACAGTTTGTTTACTGTCTGTTGTATTCAAAGCTTGATAAATGCCTATATGGGATTTCCCATTCTGTGGTTTAGTGGAAGTAGGTATACTCTTTTTATACTGAGTTGAAGGTTTGTTATCCACTGGATTTGTGGATTCTTCATCTTTTCTCGTTGCTTGCATGCATGAAACTATTGCTTGTAAACCATTGCTAATTTCTTCACAAGTGAAATAGCGTTTATTGAACATAATATTTAATCGTTCAATAGTTTGTGGTGACAACTTATCTTGTACAATACCACTGATAAACCAATCACATTGTCTTAGGTCATATTTAGCACCTAGAGATCTGAGACTATTGTCTAATGTGATCTAAATGCCTGTAAGTCTGAAAAACAATGTTTGGGTGGCTTCAAGCTTGATATTAAGACTGCATGTCTAACTCTGGCCTTGTCGGCATCGAAGTAATTGTCTGCTAAGACACGTAAGGCTATGTGATAATTACCTTTAACCACCGGAAATGACTTAATCAGTTTATAGGGTTCTCCCTTCACAAGACATTTAAGATAATTGAACTTAGCAATCTCATCTATGTCAGTTCGTGAATTTACTATGGATTGAAAACCACTAATGAATTCTTCATAATTATGACCTTGGAAAATAGGTAATGACAATGTAGGTAAGCTTGGTAATGGGACCCCTGTTGTTACAGGTGTAACAGGTGTTTGACCACTAGTTACAGTAGGTCTCTTTTGCGGCAGATAGCCTGTACTCCTGTCCACCTTAATTGTTGATTACTAAAAGTATCCAAAACATTTTTAATTTCATCCTCAGATGGATCTGATTCAAGAAATTTATTTTCATAATGTGTATAGTCTGAATTAATTATTTCCAGACGTTGTGTAAATAATCCAAATTTGACCTCAAGATCATCAAAATCTATGTTTGTATCTTGAGTTAATTCTATACAGACTGAAATTAGATTTTCTAATTGGGTAATCTTAGTCTGTAAAGACTGAAACTGAGTTTTCAAACAAGCCATTTTAATGGTATACTGAAAATTCTAGCACCACACTTAGAGTGTTTAAAAAACACTGTACTGCTATAAACAGCTGAGTTTTTGTTATGCTTAAGTCAGCAATAATCGAGTCAGACACTACTGACCCACTAAGCTTAACCTCAGGGTCAATGACCATGAAGGGTACACAGTACATGTGGCTGGTGTTTATGGCTTGAGTTTGCTGTGTCAGCCTGACCACGATGATTAATCGTAAATAACGTTATACACTTCATTCACTATACACTATAAATGTCACTGTATAACTGTAAATCACACGTGAATATTACTTACACATATATAAATTTCACTGTTAATATGTATTTGAAAGCTTTCACTTTATATATATAAGTTCCTTTAATATAACAGGTAGATCTATAAGAAACAAACTTCAACACAATCTTGTCTCTTAATTTCTCTCTATAAACATTATAAACACTATGTGTATATACACTAAGACAAACCGAACATCAGTTGGGTTGTTGTTGTCTTTAGTCAGCGATTTTCGAGATTGGAGCAGTGGATGCCGGGTGCCATCCCCCGTTTTCTTGTTGGGTGAGTCACCTAGCTCCCGTTTTCTTTGGGTGAACGCTGGGTGAGCGCCCGTTTTCTTTCGGCTGCCCATTCTCTGTGAATGAGTCTGGAGGGACTCATTTATACTGATTTAAATTGTAAAACACTAGTTTTACAGCATTTTTCGAAAGACCTTGGTTCGTAGGTTATTTGTACACTGTAGAACAACGTATTTGGACCACAGTGTGGCCTTTATCCGGTTCGAGCACGATCAATATGTTGAGAAATGGGTTTACCAGTTAAGTTTAAACAGTGAAAACTAAACTTAGAAAGACAACTCATCGCCTGCACAGCCGTTCCTGCAGACGAGGTCTTGAGAAGCTGTCGAAGTCATCTCTCAACGGGCTGTAAAGAGTTATAATTTGTAAGATTATAAATTACCCCTAGGGGGTGTTATGTCAGCATATTTCATTCACTGATGGCTGACAAATTACATACTTGTTTGGACTCAAAAGTCCACACCTAACTGCCGACTATAGGTTGATTACAAACTCCTTGTGACTCAAGAACTGCGCAGTCCCCCGTACTACAAGAAATTCGTAACCTACCTTGCTCTTGTAGCATGAGCTATGGTGTTCTTCACACCTTCGACAGGTATCGGTGACTTGATAGAAGCTGAAGTGTCCTTGGATGTCCACGTCTTCCATAGTCTAGGAAAACGTACACTGGTACACTATGTTCCACAAGATTTGTCTTTATTGTTCACAATCTTATCACTAAAGAAGCTGATCACACTTCTCTTAAGTGTTTATTGTGTTTTATGAGATACTTTGTTCACACTAATGCACAGATCGTTCTTTTTTGGTTATCCTGGCATCAGTGTCACTCTCAGTAGAGTCAAAAGTAATCTGAAGACGCCACGGCACCCCACGCCGTTACTCCCCTAGCACAAAAAAAAAGCTGACCTAGTACTTTTGCTTCCTTGCCACTTCCTCGATGAAGCAAAGCAGAATGTTTGATTCTTGCTGTCTTAAGCATAGACAACAATGTCCACTATCTTTACCATGGTGATAAAGTGGGAGCAGGATTTCCTTAATTGTCCTGCTAAAGTAAGAGATGTACTGTCTCTTATTAAAATACACTCTGCAACACTGGACTGCAAGGAGCAGTGGTCACTTGACCACGTCGCATACTCGTACGGCATCTGTGATCAATTACTCACTGTAGCAGTAAACAAGATGCTTGCCCCTTCTGAGAGGGCTGGGCCCCTCAGGGCTGAAAGGGGCTGAAAGGGGCTGATACCCCCTCTCCTGGAGAAAATTTCTCCACAGGTTTCGGGAGAGCTTGGTTAAGCCGGGAGGTTGTCATGACCCATGTTCGCCGTGGGGGTTTAGGTCTCCTTGCTTTGGGGCCACGGGTGAAGGCCCTCTATGTTAAGCAGCGGTTCTTCAGGGCGGGCAGTGAGAAGGGCAACCGGGTGGGTCGGGTAATGATCGACATGCTAAAATGGTGGAGCGCCAGGGGATTAATCGAGTGTGAGGACATGCTACGTTTGTTATTAAAGTTGAGAAATGTGCAACGGATCCGGGTGGGGCAAATGGTCAGCATATGTTGTCGTAGGGAAATTGTACAGGGATTGTCTGTTTTTCCGCTGTATAATTGGGGGGAAATATGGGACGGATTTTGTAAACTTAAGTTGGCACCAAGGGTTCATGAATTGGTGTACAGGTTTGTCATGGGGATTTTAGCATCAAAATCGGTCTTAAATATGATGGGTTTGGTGAGGGAGGTGGATTGCTTACATTGCAGTCTCGAAGAAACAGCTTTTCATGCAGTCTACTTTTGTGATACCTTGGAGAAAGTTCGTTCATGGTTGGGGCGGGTTTTCGATTTTCTTAGTGGGAGAACTATCTCATCCTTACGGGCCTTAACATTAGACGTTAGCGGAGTATCAAGTGAGGTACGAAGAGCAATAATGTACGTGGTGGCTGATTTTCTTTATATATCGTGGGGTATGCGGGAAACCGGGGGATCAGTTAGGATCAGGGCAATTGCGGCAGGTATCTACAGAACGTATTGCAGAAATAAACTCATATATGGTAGAAGTTGGGATAATAGTTTTCCTGCAAACTATCGAAGTCTTACTGTTCAAAGGTTGCTGCAACTGGGGGTGGGGTAAGGCAACGGGGGTCAGGACTTCCCCCCGTGGAAGCACCAAATGGTGGGTGCGGGACTTCAGGGTAGAGGGCGGGTTTTGGGGAGTGACGTATATGTATTATGAATGGTTCCGTGCGTCTGTGTGTGTATGGTTGTGGCGTTGTGTGGCACTGAGATCTTGGATTAATCCTAATATGGTCATGCAGCTTAATAATAAATATAAAAAGCAATATTTCAGTATATGTTCCAGCGTCTGCAAGGCTGAACCGGTTCCCGACTATGGCCGGGGCTTGGTGAAGTATGTTGGGTCTTTCCTGGGATTCCCGTTAGGTTTTGTTTAGTTATTTGTAAGCGGAAGCCTCGCTGATATCACCGCTAAAAGTACAACGTTATATTGGCCTTTAAGGGGAATGTTCATAAGCAGACCTTTTGGTGATGATTGTAAACTTTTGATGAAGGGCAAAAAGTGTCATTTGCCTGAGATTGTTTTTGTATATGTAGTAGCGGTCTCCGCTGTGAGGGGGGGGGGGGGGGTTGATGAGATGTATAATGTCCTATATTGTAATCTATGGACATTCAAGTTCCTTGATCAGCAGCTTTTGTGGGATATATTGTTCTGACACCCAGTGATATCACATGCATTTTTTTTATCATTTATGGTGCATATAGTCAGTTGATGTTCAATTAAGCACCTTTACTAATATCACTGTATACAAGCAAGGTATATTTTTTTGTGGGTTTATAATTAGTTTGAGAAACTAAATATGGGGTTGGTCGGGGTATTATGTGTCTTAGTGTTTCCTCATATGTAATCATACATGCTAGATCTGTAAAAGTCTTATGTTAATTATTAAAGGATTTTTGCATGTTTTGATTCCTTTTTCAATATATGAAAAATCAAAAATAAAGAACACCATGTTTCAATTTCAAGAGTCATGTAGGTTTCTGATAGTTATTTTATATAACCATTGAGTGTACAATGTATTAGTTTATATGATATTTTTTTTATATAATTTTTTTTATATAATCATAGTGCCATGGTGTGTGCAATGCATTAGTTTATATGAAATTGTTTTTGTATATAAAATTTCATACATAATATGAATAAGACTGTCAGGTTTTGGTTATATAGTTATTTTGTGGTTAAGATATGTTCCGGTAGTCCTCTGTTTAGTTATATGTTGTCGTCTTATATAAAGTTTTCGCGTTTTTTGTTTTGAATGATTTATGTATACCATCCATGTATACTGTGTTTTTTAAATAAAATATAAAAAAAAAATTGAAACTACCCAAAGTCCTAGCCTCAATAACCCAACTAGATAGACTGTTCCACTCATCAACTACCCTATTTCCAAACCAATACTTTCCTATGTCCTTTCTAAATCTAAACTTATCTAATTTAAATCCATTACTGCGGGTTCTCTCTTGGAGAGATATCCTCAAGACCTTATTAATATCCCCTTTATTAATACCTATCTTCCACTTATACACTTCGATCAGGTCTCCCTTCATTCTTCGTCTAACAAGTGAATGGTTCAAAGAACCGACACGTTGTTAAATTAGTCACATGTGCAACTCTTGGGTATCTTTAATGAGGAAATGTTTCGCCACACAGTGGCTTCATCAGTCCATACATAGGATAAACTTGAAGAACAGGAGGAGAATGAGGTAATCAGTCCCTCAACCTTGAGTCGATGTGGTCAGTCCATCAATGTTGAATAGAATACGGCATATGAGCGGAGAAGCAGCTTATAAACCGTATGGCAGGAGAGGTGCAGCAGTCGTAGGTGGTGTCACATTTGTCCAATGTGGAAGTAGGTCGTGCCCAAGGGTTAGGCAAGCGATGAAATCTCAAGTATTAAGATTCCAAGAAGTTGCAGTGTCAGAGAGGATTGTATATGAATGCTTCAAAGAACCATGCCATACGGTTTATAAGCTGCTTCTCCGCTCATATGTCGTATTCTATTCAAGATTGATGGACGTCCTCATTCACAAAGTAGACAACAACCTAAGATTTCAAGTTTATCGGAAACCCACCAATAAAAATGATCTCACACACTTCTATTCCAGTCAAGATACCAAGACCAAAAGAGGCATCATCATCGGGTTTTTCCTAAGAGCATAATACCGAATTTGTAGTCCTGAGTTTCTTGACGAGGAATGTACATACATTCACCAAACATTCACTGAGTTACATTTTCCTCCTTTTTTCATCAAAGACTGCAAGAAAAGAGCTCTTCAGATCATTAATTCTCCACGCATCAACACCACTCCCAACAAAGTTATAATTCTTCCCAACAGCCAGGTTGCACTAAACGTCTCAAAAGTACTTTCACAAGCTAACACCAGAGTCGCCATCGCTTCTAGCACTTCAATAAAGGATCTAACCAGGACAAAATCCAAGCACCACGAACCAGTCAACGCAGGAGTTTACACTATACCCTGTGGAGGCTGTGACAAGATCTACGTAGGTGAAACAGCAAGAAACCTCGACACCCGCCTCAATGAACACATTTACGCATGTAGGAACGATAACTTGAACAACGCCTGTGTACAACACCGAAATTCCACCAATCATCTCATGAAATTCAGAGACGCCCAATTAGTGATCAAAGAAACTAATTTCCGCAGACGCAAGTGCCTCGAATCAGCACTGATCGCTGTTTCGAATACAATTAAACAAAACAACGGCAGCTTCACCATCTCCGAAGTCTTAGCAAGAATCCTCCTGAAAACAGTAAACCTTGCCATCACATAGTCTCTCCTGTTATACTACACAAAGCACATTACAGAGAGTGAAAACTGAAACAACCTGCCTCTTTCCAGTCTATATATTTATTCAACCTATTTTTATGTTACCCAAGTAGTAGCTTTTATATCCTTTTACTGGCAATTGCTAACAGTATGCATCCTTCCAATTCAGTGGTACACCGGTCTACAGCTGGTATAGTGGTGTGCAATTGACAGGCAGGAGGTATACCTATCTTATAAATTCAACTTTTTCACGAATAACACAACACACATGCACATGCATTTAAACTGCACCAAGTGGATAGGCCACTTACCATCTAAACCCCACCTCCCCGTTCACCCTCCAAACCTTTCACACATTTCATCTTTACCCATCCTTCTTCCTTCCCCATCTTACCAAAGCGGTGGAGTGCCTGGTCTGTGGTGCTGTGGATCATGCCAATACATCTTGCGGTCTTCCTCCCACTTGTTTTAATTGCAATGAACCTAATCCTTTTCTTTCCCTCCGATGTCAGGTCTATCTTAATGAACGAGAAATCTGTTGTCTTAAGGAGAGCGTAGGCTTTACTTATGCTATGGCTATCTCTCGGCTCTGCCTTCACGAGAATCTTCCTAGTGTTCCTTATTCTCGAGTAGGAGACCTCCAACCTTGACGGTCCCCCCCGCCTACCAGCTCTGGTGCCATGTCTTCCGGGGTCGCCTGTCTCTAATTCTTTTGCGGTTTTGCCATCTGAAACCTCCACCTCATTTCCTCTTCCTACCTCTACCTCTTCATCTTCTCGCCCTCTAGTTTCTCAGTCTGTGAGGCCTCGCATGCCTGCACCTTGTTCATGCCTATCGCCTGTGAGGTTCAACCTGTCTCCTAAGCCCAAATCTCTTCACATTCTTCCATTGCTTATAATTCACCAACATTTCTCCTCTTCGGCCTCGGTACCTAGTTCTCACCCCCTCTCTAACTTTCACACGAAGGTGGAGGTTCACCCCTCCTCGTGTGGTCCCCTCTTTTCTTGTTCCCCACCAAACTTCCTCCTCCACCTTCCTTCCTCTCCTGTTCCATCACAGGACTATTCAGTCCCTGCCGACACATCTTTCCAGATTCATACTACCCTCCCCTCTTAGACCTCTTTGGTTCCATCCATAGTCTCCCTAGTCTCTGCTTACTCCACCTCTAAAGTCACGGTATAGGCATCTTCCTTGTCTGCTGAAACACTTGATGCTATCTCCAACTAAACTGCGGAAACCAAACCTTTGATGGACACCTGTGCACCTCTTTATGCCTCTTCTTATTTTTCACAACCCTCGCAGCAATCTTTTCCTTCATAGCATTCTGATTCCTCCATCCTTACACGCTTTCCATGGCCTCCACACATTGACTTCACTGACCCTACCAGCCCGTAGATTTTATCGCTTCTCATTGTTAGTGCACCTGTCTTTGTTAATAATGACTTATTTACAATGGAATATTCATGGCCTCAGGGGTAATCAGGGAGAGCTCCAGGTGTTTCTCTCCCAGTTTTTCCCAGTATATGTCGGGTTACAAGAGCCTAAGGTTTGTTCAGCTGTTATTCGTCCTATTTTGGGCTATATGCTGTTGTATTCTTCCTATCCCTTTCCTGATGAAACTTTTAATGAGAGAGCACTTCTTGTGAGCGTTGGTATATCGATTCAACAGGTCTTTGTTCTCAGTTTCATTATTTGCTCAGGTAGTATACAGTTTTCTCTCTATACCTCTCCCCTTCATGTTCATTCTGTATCTCGGATGTAGCGCTCTTGATCTCTTCTCTGCCACCTCCCATCTTGTTGTTAGGTGACTAACACTCACCATCATCATCTTTGGGAAGGATCCCATTGTGACTCTCGTGGTTATCAGTTGGAGACTCTTCACTTCTCATCCTCTTCATGTTTTAAATACGGGTACCTCCCACTTATTTTGACTCTTGAACTCGGTGTCTCTCTCTTGCATTGATCTTTCAATTTATTCCTCATCAATTACCCTTGATTACACTTGGTCTGTTCTCACTGTTCTTACTTCTACTAGGTATTCCCGACCGCCTCGTAGCCCCCATTGGCAATTTGGGCAAGCGAATTGGAACTTATACTCTCATCTCACTGCTTTATGTGACGACTCTTCTTCGTCCTCTATTGAAGAACTGTTGCATCAGTTTTCGATCTTAGTTTTGACTGCAGCATCATGTTTTATTCCTCAAACTTCATGCAGACATTCTCAGACATGCATGCCTTGGTGGTCTCCTGCATGTGCTCATGCAATGCATTTGAAATGTGCTGTGTGGGAACGTTACTGATATAATCAGACTGCAGATCGTCTTTTAGATTTTAAGCGAGCAAGGGCAGTCGCTCACCACATCATACACGATGCTATAAGCACTTGTTGGCAAGGCTACATTTCTACGATTACCTCGACTTTCCCTGTGTGTGTGTGTGGTTTGGAAGAAGGTACAAAAGTTGTGTGGCAAGTACACTCCAGACTGGGCTCCAGTTTTCTGGGTTGGTGGTGTTAGTGTTGTGGAACCTCTTGAGGTTCCCATGTATATGAGGAACTATCTTGTCCATGTCTCCCAAGGGATTCACATCTGTTCTTCGTTTCTCGCTTCAAAGTCTCTCAGGGAGCAATCATCTTTGGGTTTCTCATCTAATGGGATGGAGCCATATAACGTACCTTCTACTGTCTTAGAGCTAGAGTCCATGCTTTCCGCTTGCCGGCCATCGGCAGTTGGGCCAGATAATATTGATATATGTATGCTACAGCATTTGCATTCTACAGCCCTTGCAGTCCTTGTGAGCCTTTTCAATCTTGTTTGTACACGAGGGGTTCTCCATCAATAATGGAAATCTGCCATTGTACTTCCATTTTTCTAACCAGGCACTTCGGAGCTTGTTACCTCTCACTATCGTCCCATTGCTCTGACCAGTGTAGTCTGCAGTGTGATGGAATGATTGGTGAATAGAGGTCTGATATGGTACTTACAGACTCACAAGTCTTTCTCCTCGCCAATATGGCTTTCGCAAGGGCCGCTCTACTCTGGACCCCTTGCTCCACTTAGATACGTATGTGAGAAATACCTTTGCTAATAAACACTCCGTCCTAGCAGTCTTTTTTGACCTCGAGAAGGCATATGATACCACTTGGAGGTATAACATCTTAGTCCAGGCCCACTCCTTAGGCCTCCGTGGTAATCTAGCTGCATTCTTATCTAAAAGACATTTTTGTGTCCGTGTTGACGCTTCGCTTACCTCAGACTTTGCTCAGGCCGAGGGGGTCCCACAAGGTTGTGTCTTTAGTGCTATCCTTTTACTCGTGGCTATAAATGACATTCCTTCTGTTTCATCACATATTTGATCATCAATTTATGTGGATGACTTCACTACAACTTATGCAGGAACTGACTGTCGCCTGGTAGCGGCCTTCCTTCAGAATGCGATTGACCGTGTTTCCCACTGGGCCACTTCTCATGGTTTTAAATTTTCTGGTACGAAAACCCATTTCATTACCTTCACTATACGTTCTCGAATCCCTGATATTTCATTTTATCTACATGGCTCACGTATCCTAGAATGTGATAAAGTCAAGTTTCTAGGCCTTCTATTTGGTCGCCAGTTGACATGGAAACCTGACATTTCCTCTCTTGAAGGCAGCTTGCCATGGTTGGCTGAATCTCATTAAACGTCTTGCACATCATCCATGGGGAACAGATCACTGGACTCTCCTCCATTTGCATTCCACCCTAGTCTTGTTCAAGCTGGATTTTGGTGACTAAGTCTATTCTGCAGCTTCTTCTACAACTCTTTCTTAGTTGGATCCCCTTCATCATCAGAGTCTACATTTAAGCCTTGGTGCCTTTCTTTCATCCCCTGTTGAAAGCCTCTATACTGAGGCTGTTCCTTCTCTAGCTGATCATTGTGATGCTCATTGCCTTCGTTATTTTGTCCGCTCTCATGACCTTCGTGTTCCTTCTACGTATAGGTTGATCTCAGACGTTAGTAGAAGCCCGTTATTTTCTCGGCACTCCTGCTTACTCCGACCATTTTCTCTTTATCTCCACTCACTCCGGTCTTCTCTCTATTTGTCTCCCTTGAATGTTCTTATAGTGTCTGCCTTTTCCCTTGCCCCTTGGGAGGTTCTGACGGTTTGTGTCTGTTCTCCACTACTACTGTGCGCCAAAGCTCTCCTACCTATGGTTGCTTCACGCTCTCTTTTTCTTGATCACTTCTGGTCCCATGCGCCTGCCATCGTTGTTTATACAGATGGTTCTAAATCTTCTGATGGTGTTGCGTTCGTGGCGGTGTTCCCTGACAATGTTGTCCCTGATCATTTGTTAGATTCAGCTAGTATTTTACCACCGAGTTGTATGTCATCCTCATAGCAATTCTCCATATTACATATATTTCTCCTTCGGAATCTGTGATCATTTCAGATTCCCTCAGTGCTTTATTGGCCATTAAACAAGTTGATTCCCCTCATTCATTCGTCCTTCGTATTCAACTTTGGTTGCACCATGTGGCTAGCAAAAACAGAGATGTCGTTTTCTTTTGGGTCCCTGGACATGTTGATGTGCAGGGCAATGAACAGGCGAATGCTGCTGTGTGGTCAGCAGTTCGTGACCTTCCGGTTATTATTTTACAGTCATTTTTGCCTGTCTTCACAGCCGTTGGGAACAACGGTGGGCAGACATGCACCATAACAAATTGCACTCTATTAAAGAGGTTTCAGGTTTGTGGCCACATACCTACCACCGTTGCCATTCCTGGAAGACTGTGTTCTCTCGTCTCCACATCGGCCATGCTCACCTTACCATGGGTATCTCATGGAACGACACCCTGTTCCTCTCTGTGAGGTTTGTTGGGTCCCTATTTTGGTTCTTCACTTTTTGTGGATTATCCGGTGGTTTACCCGTGAGCTCACAGAATATACCACCGACGCCGCCACACTACCGCTCTTACCTTATCTTCCCTTCTTGCAGACGGCGATGCCATCTTGACTTTTTATCAGCAACTGCTTTACTATACAAACATCAACGCATAGCCCTTAACATCCCTTTCAGTCCTTTTCTACACTTGCCTGTGATCCCCTCTCCACCCAGCTGTTTACACACCTGGCACTATTTTCTGCCCTGCAGCGCTGCATGACCCTTGTCGGTTTAGCACTTCATTATTTGATTATAATAATTATAAGACACAAAAGAATGAGCATATTCAGCATCAGTCATATATATAAAAATTGGGGAAATTGACAAAAAAGACATGAAAAACAGGCTGGCTTGAATATGATAAAAGACAAGAAAATAAAACAGTTATAAGATAGCAAAGATAGGTATAAGCTAGGTTACAGGTAGAAGGCAAATTACAGAGAAAACGTAAGTAGTAGATATATAATAAAGAGTATTAGGGTAGATCACAGTTTAAGAAAAGATTTACCACAGAAATAGTCTTACTCCATATCTCTGATAACCAATAGCAGAAATCTAGTAAAATACTACAAAGAAGTAGATTTAAAAATAGTTAGGTTAAAATAAGCTAGTATAAAGATGAGAACAAGACTGGCATAGGGTAGTCACATACTTAAACATTTACACCTTAAAGTATCCCTAATCTTACAACTGATTCTAATCATCTAATGTGTAGGTATTCTTCATGCTGTAATAAGGCAAGTTACAAAGCACACACAGTTAATTACCTTTGTCTAGAGAAACACGAGAGATGCCGGCTGAAGGCTCGTTCCCCCAGTTGCTATCTCCCAAAAATCTGCCTCAATCAATATTTGGGCTTTTCTTCTTACCATTAATACAGGTTATGAACTCCCTTGTTAGCAGCAGATTAATCAATAAGTATAGTTGGAACAGATTGCTTAGGCCGACAAAAGTGTGAGAGTGAGGGCTGGTTTATAGAATGTTGTCCTGGTGTTGCTCCACTGTTTGACCAGAACTCCAACCCGTGTACACAAACTCTTCACAAAACTTCTAAACAGTGAGCTCAACTCATCTCCATAAACCTTATTTCTGCTCACAATAATTATTACAATGAATACTAATACTAGAAAAATAATTATTTTACTAGTATTATGTAATAAGTATTACTTTATGTGTCTGATTGTAATCAGACACACAAAAAAGTATATTATGCACTATACCACAGATAAAAAAAAATCAATAGAACATCAACATGCAAGAATGGTCACACTTCTAATACATTTTGTTTTAGTTAATTTCCAGCTTTTACAGTAATGGGGATATTTGCAAATCATTTACAGAAGACTTGTATATATGTCAAGTAAACTCTGACAATGTTAACAGTTGCAGAGAAGAAAAGGTGGAAATGTTTTACAGTATCAGTTACATAAATAATAATAATCACAATATTAACAACAATAATAATAGTGACAGTAAAATACTAATACTAATACTACTACTACTACTACTACTACTACTACTACTACTAATAATAATAATAATAATAATAATAATAATAATAATCACAATGACATCAATAATAAGAATATTGATAATACTGTTAATTTCTGAAGCTCATCTACAAAAATTTATACAGCACATGTGATCAGTTTAATGAAGGTGGCTATTTACTACACACTGCCCCAGTCCAGGGAAAAATGTTCTTAGTGAAAGCTTCAGAAATGACACAACTTCGCTAACTCCTTTAATATTAATATATAGTTGAGAATACATACACCCTCATTATTAGACATCTCAAGATATCCTTATTGCTATATGGATTACACCTGACAAACAGTTATTTTAAACACTCTCTCTAAATGACAAGTGTTCCATTTACAACTCCTCAAATTCGCCCTATAAAGAATCCAGGTAACCAGGACCTGAGCTGGAGAACTTCAGGTAGCAGAGAAACAGCTTCACCTGACACATTTCCCATTCACATCATTCAACATTATTTAATAAAAAGAAAGAAAAGGGATCCACACATTCTCCCTTGTACACGAAAAAGGCTCAAAAATGAAAAATAACATTCCCCTGCAGAGGTGTCGCTTTACAGCTGACATCGTTGGTAACAGACACCGTTATAGCAGCATCATAAATTAGGGTACACATTCCTGTATTCCAGTATTCCAGTACAAAAAAAAATTGAATATATAATAAGAACAAAATCTTTTATAAATGTCCACTCTACATCTTCCTTAACAATTTTAACTGAATAGTAAATCATCTTTAAAACACAAAAAGTTACCATTATTCCTCACACATACAAAAATGCAATTACAACTTTCCTCTCTAAATAGTCAGTTACAGATTGTTTAAAGACTTAATCCCATCTCAGTCTCACCTGTGGTCTTATAGTTCTACGTGGTAATCTTTCTTCCTGTTCTTCCTGGCCCAAACTTTCATCAAGTTCCACTATATTTTCTGCACTTCCCTTATACAGTTTAACTTTTTCTGGACCCTCTTTACTACAGTTCCATCAAATGGGTTTACTAGTTCATAACCCTTTCCATTATTCAACACACTTTCCACATGATATGGGCCAATCCATTTGGAGTTCAATTTTCTAGAAGTTTCAGGCTTAGGATCTTCATTAGAAATCCAAACTAATACTCCTGGACCTATAATTTGATCTGGTCTCCCCGTAGCTGGATCGCTAGCGCACTCAGCTCGCACACTAAGGTCCGGTACGGCTGGAAGACATTAGGACGTGTTTCCATAAGACACCTGCTGTTCCCGTTCACTCATCAGTATAAAATGGGTACCTGGGTGTTAGTCGACTGGGGTGGGTGGCATCCTGGGACAAAATTGACCTTATTTGCCCGAAATGCTCAGCATAACAAAAGGCTTTCTATATAGTAGTATGTCATTGATGTCAGCTAGGCCTGTATACCTTGTACATGTACTTGTAGAAATAAAGATTATTATTATTATTATTATTATTATTATTATTATTATTATTATTATTATTATTATTATTATTATTATTATTATTATTATTATTATTATTATTATTACTGGCCTTGGTCAAACACTCTTTGGTTTTCAACTTGATGGTTTAATTAATAGCACCTTTCCACTGATCATGGTGCATGGACAAACTCGGCTCGTCTTCTGGGATGTTCAAATCCCCAAATTTTTGGGATGGGTGGTACCCAAATTGAGAACAAAAAGGCGACGTACCTAGAGAAGTATGGACAGCCTCAGTTAGAGTTAACTGTCTAATACAAGTAGTATTTTGGCTATAAGTTAGGATGGTCATTACACAGTCTTGCTAGCAGTGACTTCAAAGTTCTATGGGTTCTCTCTAATACTGAATTTCCCTTTTAAATTCTGCACTGGTAAACTCACTTCCATTATCCATTACTACCACTTCCGGCTTCCCAAACACGCAGGAATCCTTATGAAGTTCTTTGAGGAGAGTCTTGATGGTTTTGTTCCTAAGAGAGTGCACGCTCAAAAACTTTGAGACATGATCAGTCACTGTCAAACAATGACTATAACCATCCATACCAGGATGTAAATCTATTAGATCTCTTGCAACTCTTTTTCCCTTTTCTTCAACAACTGGTAATTCCTGATAAATTACACACATGTGCAACTCTTGGGTATCTTTATCGAGGAAATGTTTCGCCACACAGTGGCTTCATCAGTCCATACAAAGGAGAATCGTGAAGAACAGGAGGAGAATGAGGTAATCAGTCCCTCAACCTTGACTGATTACCTCATTCTTCTCCTGTCCTTCACGATTCTTCTTTGCATGGACCGATGAAGCCACTGTGCTGCGAAACGTTTCCTCAATAAAAATACCCAAGAGTTGCACATGTGTCTGATTTATCAACGTGTCGGATCTCTGAACCATTCATCGACAACTGGTAATTCCTGCCATTTTCTCACACCTGCACCTGTAGTCCTAAATTTCTGGGAAGTGGCACATGAATTCACATATTTCACAACATCACGCCACATTCCTGGGCAATATAAATTTTGTTGTGCTTTACAGTCTTATGTTTTCCTAGCTGATTATCATTGTGCATCAGAGCACAAACTTCCTGAACCATAGACTCTGGGATAACAACATTATAGGTGAGTTGCTTAAATTTTTCTCATACATTATCTTGTATCTCAAAATATTCTAATGATCTATGTCCTGGCACTTTCTTAGGGATAGATTTTCCACTGGCGATCTCTCCTCTGTTACCACATCACTTCTTCCCTGGAAAGTCTGGACACATCTGTTCTTCCTACCCGACAGGAATCATCAACTTTACTACCTGTATAGTTGGATCTACTCCAAACATCTAGTGCTCTATGACTAATACCTTTCTTACATAGGATCTGAAAATTATAATGTCTCATCTCCAGCATATATCTGCTCATTCTGGGACTATCCGTCTTTTTCTTGAACACTTGAATCAAAGGCTGATGGTTTGTTACAATTTAAAATAGTTTTCCCCTATGAAAGTGAATGAAAGACCTGCACACTTGTACAGTTGCTAATGCCTCTTTATCCGTAGCTGAATAGCGTTTCTCTGGTTTAATTTCTTACAAAAAATACACTGTAGCCTGTAAATGAATATTCCTTTCCACATTAATACAGCAACAATATGTTGATCACTTGCATCATAAAAATGCTAGACCTGCTTTACACAGCATTGGAACATAAGGAATATCCGCTAGGAATTTTTATTGACCTAAGAAAAGCGTTTGACATAGTAGACCACGGCATCCTACTCCACAAACTTGACCACTATGGTATAAGAGGCCATGCGCTTGCATATTTTAAATCCTACCTTTCTAATAGGTATCAGTATGTCACCATTAAAGACACAGCCTCATCAATACGGCCACTTGATACTGGAGTTCCGCAGGGAAGAGTCCTTGGGCCCCTGCTCTTCCTCATTTACATCAATATCCCAACGCCTGAAACCCATTCTCTTTGCTGACCACACGACTTATGTCATCTCCCACCCTAATCTTGCCACCCTCAACACCATTGTTAACGGGGTGCTGCTCAAAATATCGACTTGGATGACAGCCAATAAACTTACAGTTAACACTGGCAAAACCTACTATATTATGTTTGGTAGCAGAGCAGGTGTTGCGCAACTTAACATTAAGATCGACAACACTAATTGCCAGACATAATGAGGGCAAATTCCTTGGCCTATACCTCGACAACAACCTAAATTTCAGCACCCATATCCAACACATAACAAAAAAAAAGTGTCCAAAAAGGTGGGGATCCTTTCCAAGATACGATACTACGTGCCGCAAACTGCCCTTCTCACACTATACCATTCACTTATATATCCATACCTCACCTATGCTATCTGTGCTTGGGGTTCAACTGCAGCAACACACCTAAAGCCAATAATAACCCAACAAAAAGCCGCAGTAAGAATAATCACTAAATTCCATCCCTGGCAACACCCCCCCCACTCTTCATAGATCTAAACGTACTCCCTGTTCAGAACATCCACACTTACTATTGTTCAATCTATATCTACAGGACCTTAAATTCCAATATTAACCTTGACCTAAAACGCTTTCGTGATAGTTGTGACAGGATCCACAGGCATAACACCAGACACAAACATCTCTATGACATTCCCCATGTTAGACTAAACCTTTACAAAAATTCAATGTATTTCAAAGGACCTAAAATCTGGAACACCTTACCTGAAAACTCTAGAACTGCAGACACATTCATCACTTTCAAAACTACAGTTAGAAAACATCTTATCTCCCTGATCCACCCCGACAACTAACTACATGATAACCACCTGGTGGTTCACAATTACACTCACTCACCCACTGACTATAAACCCAGAAATACTAATTTTAATCTTAAAATAATAAATCCTAACTAGTCATAAGTTTGCCTATTATACTCCAATATAGACACTTTGTATTGTGCCAAAACAAAAGCATTCACATTGCTAAAACTCACAAATTATGATGTAGTCACTTAGCCTTAATACCATAATCTGTAATGATTTAATGTTAAGAATTAATCTAAGTCTGCTCGAAATGCCTAGCCATGCTAGGTGTCCTAGTGGCCCCCTCTGTAATTAGTATTTTATAACATGTAAACCACACAATACCCAAAACCTGTAAACCCCACATTGTAACCCTTATAGAGAATAAACTTGAATTGAATTGAATTGAATGTATATATGTGTGTTGTTAGTAGTGTGTTTGTAGTTATGTATATGTGTACACATGTATGTATATATGTGTGTTTGTAGTGATGTATATGTGTAGATGAAAGTGAAAAGTAAACATCAGAAAAAACTTGTATGATCTACATAATAATTCACAATAAAGAAGAGCACAGTTCCGTGGTACAGCTGTCAGCCTGGCTGACTCTGCTGTCAGCCTGGAGACTGTTGACAATACCAGGTAAAGTTTATGTCAGAATTATGATTATTGAAGTGATGATAAAGATAATATTGATAACATAGAAGAGTGACAGTTGAGAAAGTGAAGGTAATCTGTGGATCATGTGTAAACACTGAAATACTGAACTTAACAACACTTATATAAAGCAAAGTTGCACTTGGGTGTATTTATAGTTGTGGAAAAGATATATGAGAGATGTTAGTAGAGTAGAGTTTTGATAACTAAAGTGTTGAATTAAGTTATAATATGCAAGAAAGATGGTAAATATTTACACCAAAAAATGGGTCTTAGATAATGTTGTGTGATGTCGCCTGTGGTGTTAAAGACGTGTGATGTCACCGTACTTCTGTCAAAAGACAATATATATATATATACATATATATATATATATATATATATATATATATATATATATATATATATATATATATATATATATATAAATATATATATATATATATATATATATATATATATATATATATATATATATATATATACATACATACATATATATATATATATATATATATATATATATATATATATATATATATATATATATATATATATATATATATATATATATATATATATATATATATATATATTTTTTTTAATATAGGGAAGTACCACCTCTGTAGCTGGAATGGGGACCCTCATCCTCAGAGAAGACAATAAACGTACCTCAGGGAAAACTCAAGGTTCTCCCCGGAGCTGTTTCAATATTTTCTTCTCCTACCACCCCCTATATATTTTATATTGTATGTGAACATTTATTAATAAACTAAATACATTTACAGAAAAAACATAAACATGAATACATTGGCACAATGTATCAAAGATCATGAATTTCCTCCAGCTCCTCCGAGGCTGGACGTGAGCCAAGTACGCAGCAAGCATTTCCCCTCTGGATGGCGACGCTGAGGCGCTGGAACATGAAAGTGGCTGCCCTTGGGTCCCTGGTGGTGTCGAGTCTGGAACCCAATTCTTTAAGGAAACGTGTGGCATTTTTTCCCCACGATCCCAAGGTCTCTGATCCCACTGGGACAAATTGATACTGTTGGCTAATGTCCCTGTACTTGCTGATCTTGTACTCCTCCCTGTGGTCAGCAGCTCCTCCCTGTCGCCCCACACTGTGATGGATATAGGTGTCAGCCAGTGTGGACACACAGGTATAGTCCCATGCTAAGAGCTTGCCATTCTTCCAAGGATAGATGGTGATCCCGTCGTGGCGGTTTGCTGAGTTGTGGGTATTGTTGGCTGCTAGTGATCGGGGCTCCCTCTCGGCAGGGCATCCAGCTGTAGCAAGGGTTCTCTTAATGATGTCGTTGACCTCATTGTGTCTTGCATGCCAGCCCTTGGTTTTGGAACAGTTAAGACCATGTAGACCGTATTGGTCTGCTTGCACTTCGCCGCAAATACACATACATTCTGTGTGAATTGGGGCAGCAAGGCGCAGAGCCACTGCAATACGGAGGGTCTTAGGGTCGAGTCGCGTTCCCATTGCCGATATGGGAACTGTTTGGAGGAAGTCCCCGGAGTGAGGTGCGCTCACAGCCTGGAGGCGGGCAATCTCCCTGTCTGATGTTGCAGCCCTGAGCATGTTGGCAAGCACCTTTTCAGCAATTGGGCCATCCCAGCTTGACTGTTTGTGAGCCAGTGCTGCACTAGGGTTTGGAGCTGGAGCAGCAAGAGTCTCCCATTCGGTGATGGCACTGGCATAGCTAGGGTCTTCTATTCCTGCTGAGTCACTGAGGGTGTCAGGAAGAATTTGTCTTATCAACTCGTTTGATGCTATGGAAGAGGATAGGAAATCTGGTAGAGCAATCTGGAAGGATCTGCGTACCCCTAGCCCTCCAAGCCTCACCGGAAGTGAGGCTTGCAACCACTGTCCATCGTCAAGGGAAAGATTCAATACACTCTCTAGCATGGCCTTCAGGAGAGAGTCATATTCCTTGAGTTTTGGACTGCTGAAGGCTTGGGAGCATCTCAGAAAATAGGTAAGTTTTGGGATTGACAGGCACCTGGTGAGTAGGTAGAAGGCATCGTGTGTGTCAGTGTCTTTCATCCTGCTTTCCATCGTCCGGAGGTCTGAGACTTTTTTTTCCTAGGATCAGATCGATGGCATTGGACCCAAGAGGAGCACCGAGGAGAGTGCTGTTGGCTGGATCAATGGCTCGTGCTCCTGGTAAAACGGTACTAATATTCTGGATCATCTATTGATTGGTAGAAAGTATTTCACATTTGGTGGGGTTTAAAGAAAGGCCCAGACTTTCTCCCATGTCTTTAATTTTACTGATGTCCTCCAGGAGAGATTCTGTTGTGCCAGCTAGGGTACCGTCGTCCAGGAACCAGATATTGAGCTCGCTGGAGAGTGCCTCCGTGACTTCCTTGATGACCAAACAAAATAGAAAGGGGGCGAGAGGGTCCCCCTGTTGCACGCCCTCACACGAGTCAATTTCATGGTCCCCAAACAATAGTTTGGAAGTCACACTATAACACGATTCTATGAAGGGATAAAGGGAAGGGAAGTTTCTATAAACTGCTTGGAGAGCAGCATCCCTTCTGACTGAGTTGAAAGCATTGGCAAAGTCCAATTTGACCAAGGCTTTTTCATCGGACATGTTTTTGATATATACTCGTGCTGCGTGGGCAGCTGCTTCACAGCCCCGTTGAACGCCGAAACCGAGCTGAGTTGGTTTCAGCATTGCAGCAGCCTCTTGACTTACCCTTCTTACTGCAACCTTGGCAACTAGGCGCCGAAGGGTGTTACCCACTGAAATGGGCCTGATTCCGCCATCCATAGAGGCAGGGTGTCCCAAAACAGAAAGAAAATCCCCAAAAAGAAAATACTTTCATCATCATTCAACACTTTCACCTCACTCACACATAATCAGTGTTTTTGCAGAGGTGCTCAGAACACAACAGTTTAGAATATACGTATGAAGATACACAACATATCCCTCCAAACTGCTAATATCCCAAACCCCTCCTTTAGAGTGCAGGCATTGTACTTCCCATTTCCAGGACTCAAGTCCGGCTGTATATATATATATATATATATATATATATATATATATATATATATATATATATATATATATATATATATATATATATATATATATATATATATATATATTATTATTATCACACTGGCCGATTCCCACCAAGGCAGGGTGGCCCGAAAAAGAAAAACTTTCACCATCATTTACTCCATCACTGTCTTGCCAGAAGGGTGCTTTACACTACAGTTTTTAAACTGCAACATTAACACCCCTCCTTCAGAGTGCAGGCACTGTACTTCCCATCTCCAGGACTCAAGTCCGGCCTGCCGGTTTCCCTGAACCCCTTCATAAATGTTACTTTGCTCACACTCCAACAGCACGTCAAGTATTAAAAACCATTCGTCTCCATTCACTCCTATCAAACACGCTCACACACGCCTGCTGGAAGTCCAAGCCCCTCGCACACAAAACCTCCTTTACCCCCTCCCTCCAACCTTTCCTAGGCCGACCCCTACCCCGCCTTCCTTCCACTACAGACTGATACACCCCTGAAGTCATTCTGTTTCGCTCCATTCTCTCTACATGTCCGAACCACCTCAACAACCTTTCCTCAGCCCTCTGGACAACAGTTTTGGTAATCCCGCACCTCCTCCTAACTTCCAAACTACGAATTCTCTGCATTATATTCACACCACACATTGCCCTCAGACATGACATCTCCACTGCCTCCAGCCTTCTCCTCGCTGCAACATTCTTCACCCATGCTTCACACCCATATAAGAGCGTTGGTAAAACTATACTCTCATACATTCCCCTCTTTGCCTCCAAGGACAAAGTTCTTTGTCTCCACAGACTCCTAAGTGCACCACTCACCCTTTTCCCCTCATCAATTCTATGATTCACCTCATCCTTCATTGACCCATCCGCTGACACGTCCACTCCCAAATATCTGAATACATTCACCTCCTCCATACTCTCTCCCTCCAATCTGATATCCAATCTTTCATCACCTAATCTTTTTGTTATCCTCATAACCTTACTCTTTCCTGTATTCACTTTCAATTTTCTTTTTTTGCACACCCTACCAAATTCATCCACCAATCTCTGCAACTTCTCTTCAGAATCTCCCAAGAGCACAGTGTCATCAGCAAAGAGCAACTGTGACAACTCCCACTTTATGTGTGATTCTTTATCTTTTAACTCCACACCTCTTGCCAAGACCCTCGCATTTACTTCTCTTACAACCCCATCTATAAATATATTAAACAACCACGGTGACATCACACATCCTTGTCTAAGGCCTACTTTTACTGGGAAATAATTTCCCTCTTTCCTACATACTCTAACTTAAGCCTCACTATCCTCGTAAAAACTCTTCACTGCTTTCAGTAACCTACCTCCTACACAATACACTTGCAACATCTGCCACGTTGCCCCCCTATCCACCCTGTCATACGCCTTTTCCAAATCCATAAATGCCACAAAGACCTCTTTAGCGTTATCTAAATACTGTTCACTTATATGTTTCACTGTAAACACCTGGTCCACACACCCCCTACCTTTCCTAAAGCCTCCTTGTTCATCTGCTATCCTATTCTCCGTCTTACTCTTAATTCTTTCAATAATAACGCTACCATACACTTTACCAGGTATACTCAACAGACTTATCCTCCTATAATTTTTGCACTCTCTTCTGTCCCCTTTGCCTTTATACAAAGGAACTATGCATGCTCTCTGCCAATCCCTAGGTACCTTACCCTCTTCCATACATTTATTAAATAATTGCACCAACCACTCCAAAACTATATCCCCACCTGCTTTTAACATTTCTATCTTTATCCCATCAATCCCGGCTGCCTTACCCCCTTTCATTTTACCTACTGCCTCACGAACTTCCCCCACACTCACAACTGGCTCTTCCTCACTCCTACAAGATGTTATTCCTCCTTGTCCTATACACGAAATCACAGCTTCCCTATCTTCATCAACATTTAACAATTCCTCAAAATATTCCCTCCATCTTCCCAATACCTCTAACTCTCCATTTTATATATATATATATATATATATATATATATATATATATATATATATATATATATATATATATATATATATATATATATATATATATATATATATATATATACAAGGCAAGCCATCATGTAGACCAGAACTTTATTAACATTCTGTGTTAAAACTCTGTACATACATTTTACATGTGCCTGAATGTATGTATACATACATATACATGTGCGTGCATGTATGTATATATACATATACATGTGCGTGCATGTATGTATATATACAAACATTTGCGACCATCGAATTCATTTATGAAACACGAAAAACAGAAGTTTTTTTTAAATTAGTTTCAGTTTTCATGGAGGAGATTTAGAGATTCTCACTTGACACTCATACATACACAATAATATGTACACGTGACATTCATACACGTTATAAGCATTCATACATAATAACATGTACACATGACAATCATCAACACACAACATGTACACATGACAATCATCAGCACACAACATGTACACATGGCAATCAACACACATGTGCACATGACAATCATCAGCACACAACATGTACACATGACAATCAACACACATGTGCACATGACAACCATCAGCACACAACATGTACACATGACAATCATCAGCACACAACATGTACACATGACAATCAACACACATGTGCACATGACAATCATCAACACACAACATGTACACATGACAATCATCAACACACAACATGTACACATGACAATCATCAACACACAACATGTACACATGACAATCATCAACACACAACATGTACACATGACAATCATTAACACACATGTACACATGGCCCACATACACAATAACACGTGTATTGTGTACATAATAACATGTACACATGACAATCATCAACACACATGTACACATGATAATCAACACACATGTACACATGACAATGATCAACACACATGTACACATGACAATGATCAACACACATGTACACATGATAATCAACACACATGTACACATAACAATCATCAACACACATGTACACATGACAATGATCAACACACATGTACACATGACAATCAACACACAACATGTACGCATAACAATCAACACACAACATGTACACATGACAATCATCAACACACTCATGTACACATGGCACACATACACAATAACACGTCTATTAATGTGTACATAACATGTACACATGACACACAGTCCTCCACTAGTGCCTCAGTCGTGTCACATCTTTAAATATTCACAAGTTACACAAACAATGTTCTCAAATTACTGTAAACCAACATTTTTTTGTCTTATATATTCTGAATATTGAAGCAAATACTCATATCTAAATTTCCCATATATTGTCTCTGCTACATTGTTTAATCATGTGGACGAGTACATGTATGTCTATGAGAATGTATACACATGTATGTGTACATAAGTGTTCGTGGGATGGGCTTTGGAGCGACATGTTTGTGTGTATGTATGTGTGATCTCACACATATTATAGTGATAGCAGATAACTGTGTACATTGTTGTGTGCGTATTTGTAGTACATGGAATTGTGTGTGTTTTTTTTATGTATGTAAGTGTATGTATAATGGTGTATGAGTAAGGTGAATGTGTTTAAACGTATAAATATTTGTGAAAATACTTATATATGTGTATGCAAACAATATCTGCGCTTGTTAGGCTTTCAGTGCCAAATGTAAAAGACGGATCAATAAACAAAAATGAAAGCAGTGTAATATTTAACATAGTTATGATGGTGGTGGACAAATTAACCAACACTTGGGTATTCATCTGCAATAATAAAACACTCACAAATACTTTTAAACAGCTAAATAAGTAAAAACAACTTGTTTTTCGTACATTTTCATAGTGTAACATAAAAGGAATTCCAAAATTTATGTTAATTAGCCTCTCGGAGGTGGCGGAACTGTGAGGCAGCTTGGTGGCGTCTAGCTGACCTACGGTCGCGGCTGTCTTGATGGGTGTAATTACTGGACGCAGTTTTCTGTGTGTGTCACCTCCAGTAATTCCACCCACCTGGACATTCTCTACCGTAGACCAGCTAGACAAGACCAAGTTTCCATGCAGTGAGGTCACTGAAGGTGGCAACCGCTGACTCTGGGGAAGTGGGGAAGGAAGTCTACCTGAGGTGACACTAGTGGACTCCTGGAGACACTGATCCGGGGAAGGCACCGCTGACTCTGGGGAAGTTGGGAAGGGAGTTCACCTGAGGTGACACTAGTGGACTCCTCGAGACACTGATCCGGGGAAGGCACCGCTGACTCTGGTGAAGTGGGGAAGGGAGTCCACTCAGGTGACACAAGTGGACTCCTAGAGACACTGATCCAGAGAAGGCACCGCCGATCTTAGGTAAGTGGGGAAGGGAAAACATCTGTGAGCAAACGGATGGATTCCTGGATACATGAACTTGGGGAAGGTTGTTGTTGAGGCTGACCTTGGGTAAGTGGGGAAGGGGAGACATCTGGGAGCGAACGGATGGATTCCTGGATACATGAACCTGGGGAAGGCAAGAATACCGCTGACTTTGGGGAAGTGGGGAAGGGAATCCACCTGAGGTGACACCAAGTGGGCTCCTGGAGACACTGATCCGGGGAAGGCACTGACCTAACTCGCTGACCTTAGGTAAGTGGGGAAGGGAAGACATCTGGGAGCGAACGGATGGATTCCTGGATACACGAACTTGGGGAAGGTTGTTGTTGAGGCTGACCTTGGGTAAGTGCTGAAGGGGAGACATCCGGGAACAAACGGATGGATTCCTAGATACATGAACCTGGGGTCGTCAAGAATACAGGTTGGTGAGGCTGACCTTGGGGAAGTGAGGAAGGGAAAATATCCGGAGGCGGACGGATGGATTCCTGGATACATGAACCTGGGGAAGTCTGAGGCTGGAAGGCAGAGAGAGAGAGAGAGAGAGAGAGAGAGAGAGAGAGAGAGAGAGAGAGAGAGAGAGAGAGAGAGAGAGAGAGAGAGAGAGAGAGAGAGAGAGAGAGAGAGAGACCACCTCAGAGGGAACAAATCCTCTTCCCAGCAACGAGGGAAGCCTTGGATCTGTTAATTCTCCTACACCTGACATCTCTGCTTCAGCCACTGACAGTCTACTTGACAGTGCACATACCATCTCTGATCCTACACCTGTCAGCACACCTGCCGACACTATTTCAGAATCTGGTAGTAGTGCTTCGACAGCAAGTTCTGAGCCAGGAGTTTCTCCACCAGAGAACGGTGCAGTTAGTGATCAGGGAACTATCACTGCACCTGATCACCTACTGCGCCGAAGTACGAACAGCAGGGACACATCTGTCAGAACTGGTAGAGGACGGGGCAGAGGACGTGGAGGAGGACGTGGAGGAGGAAGACATCTACAGCCGTCTCACCCTCCACTAACACAGTTCCAGCGGCAGAATCTGAGGACAAATCTGCGAAACACAGGAGGTGCAACAAATCCTAGTCCACCCTCCCAGGCACCTAGGCTGTGCTCTCGCTGTCACCGGAAGGGGCACTCTGCCAACAACTGCCTGCGAGATACCAGGTGTAATTACTGCTACAAGAAAGGACATAAGGATGACCAGTGTCGGAAGAAAAAGGAACTTGACAGACAGGGCCACCTGTTTAGAGACCTGTTCTCAGAACAAACCAGCAGGTTCTCTGAATTGGTGAACACTCTCACACGTCACCCACTTAGCTACTCCTATCCCAGCCCAGCAGGTGGGATTGGGCCTTATACAAGACCACAGACCTACATCCCTGCAGCTGCCTCAGTACCCTACCTCTCTCAAGGGCAGGCACCTTACATTGCCTACACACCCACCACCTCAAGCTGACCACTTCATCATGAGGAGCCAGTCTATCAGCATCCTGTCGGCCAACATTAGAGGTTTCATTACTAATGTTGGAGAGCTCACACATAGCTTTGTGAACACTCGACGTCCCGACATGATAGCTGTTGTTGAAACATTTTTGGATGACAGGACTCCAGAAAATTTGGAAGAATTGCTGGCTACACCTCATGGATGAGAAGAGACAGGCAAGGGCAAGGAGGTGGTGTTGCTGTGTGCTTCTCTATAAGTGTTCATGCCCAGCACATAGATGTTGCCACCCCTACACATCTTGAAATGATGTTCTTCAAGCTCTGTATAAACACTAGTACCGCTGTACTAGCATGTGCAATGTACAGACCTCAGTGGCAACACGCAGACCCTATCAACTTCCTAATGGAAAATATTGACTCCCTTCTGCTACAACACAACTGTCAACATATTATAATTGTTGGTGACCTCAACCAGCACCTTATACAGAGGGACTTTGATGACCTTCTTGCAGTGTTTGACATGAGAAACTTTGTTGATTTCCCTACTCATATCTCTGGCTCCTCCCTTGACCCAGTAGTGAGTGATCTGGCAGAAGGCATAGTCACTTGTCAACCCCTCGGCTACGTTGGATCGTCTGACCACAAGGCTGTTTTTACCACACTTAAGATCCCAACAGAACGAGGTGAGGAGTCCACACGCACAACCTGGCTATGGGAAAGAGGTAATTGGCCAGCCCTTTGCTCTGAGCTCGCCACCACCGACTGGAATGCTCTTCTCCAGGGGGATGTTGACAACCAAGTGAAAGCCTTCACTGGACACATCCTTAATCTGCAACAAGAACACATTCCTCACCGGCAATATGTGACAAAGCCTACAGATCAGCCTTGGTTTGGCTTTCGTTGTAGAGAGGCTGCTACTGCTAAGTACAAAGCATGGCGAAGGTATAAGAGACATCCTACCACCTATAACAGGAACTTGCACATGCAAGCCTGTAGGCATATGGGTGATGTTCAAAAGTGGGCCATTGCTAAATGGGAGGTGGACACTAAAAGAAAGTTAGCATCAGGTAGGGTAGGCTCCAAAACCTGGTGGTCCCTGGTCAAGGACAGACAAGGTTATCTGCCTGATGAACTTATTCCACCTCTAAATCGACAGGATGGGACCACCTCTACTAGTAGTCAAGAGAAGGCGGACCTCTTTGCTGAACACTTTGCTACCAAAATGCAAGTTCCTGATCCAGCAAGGGACCCTCAGACAAGTTGAGCCCAAGATTGTTGAGAAGATGTGCAGACCAGCTAGCAGCACCTCTAACTCGCATCTTTCAGCACTGCCTAGTACAGTGTAAATGGCCCTCTCTATGGAAAGAGGCAAATGTAGTCCCTGTTCACAAAAAGAAGAGCAGAGCAGAAATCAGCAACTACAGACCAGTGTCACTCCTGTCAATCACTGGTAAGATCCTTGAGACAATAATCTCAAGACAAATGACAGTTTTTTGACTACCACTCACTACTTTGTGATCGTCAATATGGCTTCAGGAAAGGATACTCTGCTGCTGATCTGTTGTTAAACCTCTCCACTAAGTGGCACCAGTCACTGGATGAATCCAAAGTCAGCTGTGTGGTAGCACTGGACATTGCTGGCGCTTTCGACCGGGTGTGGCACCAGGGCCTCTTAGCAAAACTTCAAGCACTGGGAATTGCAGGCTCTACGCTATGTCTCCTCAGTGATTACCTTCATGGTAGATCTCTAAGTGGAGTCCTCAATGGAACGGAATCAGCAAGGCATCCTATTGGGGCAAGCGTTCCACAAGGAAGCGTGCTGGGTCCAGTGTTATGGAATGTCTACTTCAACGACCTTCTTCATCTCATCCCAGAATCACATGCATATGCAGACGACTGTACACTGACATTCACTTATCCAAGAGAAGAAATGCCAGCTGCTCTAAGCTACATCAATCACCAGATGAGAGCTATATCAGCTTGGGGAAATAGATGGCAAGTAACATTTGCACCTGAGAAAACGCAAATGATGATCGTCTCTAGGCACCATGATGGTAATGCTGGTGCAGTAGTAAGGATGAATGGGAGGATGTTGGCACCTGGAGAAGAAGTTGATATCCTTGGGGTGAAATTTGACTCCAAACTAACCATGAAGAACCATGTTGTAAATCTTGCTAACAAGGCAGCCAGGAAGCTTACAGCACTTCGCCGTATCTCGCATCTGCTTGACAGTAGGGGTTGCAAGATCCTGTACGAGGCACAAGTACGCTCACACCTTGAGTATGCTCCACTTTCTTGGTTTGCCTGCCCCCCCTCTCATCTGCGACTGCTTGACAGAGTAGAGAACAGAACAAGACGTCTCATCTCTCGCCTGGACCCATCCTGGATAGATCTGTCATTTCAGCAGAGCCTTCAACATAGGAGGGATGTGGGTGGCCTTACTGTTATGTACAAGGCCAATATTGTCAAAATACCACACTTGGATCCACTTCGAGGATAGCGTGAAACAAGCTTTTATGCCACAAGACGGGCAGAAAGCAGCAACTTCACTCTGGCTGTACCCTTCTCCAGAACATCACTCCATCTGAGATCATACATACCCAGGATGACTCGAGTATGGAACACATTCGTACAGCATAATGATGTCAACGAGATAAAGTCAGTTGATCAAATGAAAATGCTGGCCCACAGAGAGAGAGAGAGAGAGAGAGAGAGAGAGAGAGAGAGAGAGAGAGAGAGAGAGAGGCGAGGCTGACCTTAGGGAAGTGAGGAAGGGGAGACATCCGGGGGCCCACGGATGGATTCCTGGACACATGAACCTGGGGAAGGCGAGGGGGGGGGGGCGGACCTTCAAGACGAACCACTGGCCTCCACGTGGCAAGGTCTGGTAACTCAGAGATAACTCTGAGGCTGACAGTGGTCGCAAATGTATTATAATTTATTATAATTTATTATTATTATTATTATTATTATTATTATTATTATTATTATTATTATTAATATTTGTTATTTTAAATTCATGATTTGGTAATCTGGATTCATAAGCGTCAACCAGCCTCTCTTATAGTAGCCAAGGTGGTATTATTCCCACTCCAGCCTCCCTGACAGTAGCCACGGTGGTGTTATTCCCACTCCAGCCTCCCTGACAGTAGCCACGGTGGTGTTATTCCCACTCCAGCCTCCCTGACAGTAGCCATGGTGGTGTTATTCCCACTCCAGCCTCCCTGACAGTAGCCACGGTGGTGTTATTCCCACTCCAGCCTCCCTGACAGTAGCCCCGGTGGTGTTATTCCCACTCCAGCCTCCCTGACAGTAGCCAAGGTGGTATTATTCCCACTCCAGCCTCCCTGACAGTAGCCACGGTGGTGTTATTCCCACTCCAGCCTCCCTGACAGTAGCCATGGTGGTGTTATTCCCACTCCAGCCTCCCTGACAGTAGCCATGGTGGTGTTATTCCCACTCCAGCCTCCCTGACAGTAGCCACGGTGGTGTTATTCCCACTCCAGCCTCCCTAACAGTAGCCACGGTGGTGTTATTCCCACTCCAGCGTCCCTGACAGTAGCCACGGTGGTGTTATTCCCACTCCAGCGTCCCTGACAGTAGCCACGGTGGTGTTATTCCCACTCCAGCCTCGGTGACAGTAGCCACGGTGGTGTTATTCCCACTCCAGCCTCGGTGACAGTAGCCACGGTGGTGTTATTCCCACTCCAGCCTCCCTGACAGTAGCCACGGTGGTGTTATTCCCACTCCAGCGTCCCTAACAGTAGCCACGGTGGTGTTATTCCCACTCCAGCCTCCCTGACAGTAGCCGCGGTGGTGTTATTCCCACTCCAGCCTCCCTGACGGTAGCCACGGTGGTGTTATTCCCACTCCAGCCTCCCTGACAGTAGCCACGGTGGTGTTATTCCCACTCCAGCGTCCCTAACAGTAGCCACGGTGGTGTTATTCCCACTCCAGCCTCGGTGACAGTAGCCACGGTGGTGTTATTCCCACTCCAGCCTCGGTGACAATAGCCACGGTGGTATTATTCCCACTCCAGCCTCGCTGACGGTAGCCACGGTGGAGTTATTCCCACTCCAGCCTCGCTGACAGTAGCCACGGTGGTGTTATTCCCACTCCAGCCTCGGTGACAGTAGCCACGGTGGTGTTATTCCCACTCCAGCCTCGCTGACAGTAGCCACGGTGGTATTATTCCCACTCCAGCCTCGCTGACGGTAGCCACGGTGGAGTTATTCCCACTCCAGCCTCGCTGACAGTAGCCACGGTGGTGTTATTCCCACTCCAGCCTCGGTGACAGTAGCCACGGTGGTGTTATTCCCACTCCAGCCTCGCTGACAGTAGCCACGGTGGTATTATTCCCACTCCAGCCTCGCTGACTGTAGCCACGGTGGAGTTATTCCCACTCCAGCCTCGCTGACAGTAGCCACGGTGGTGTTATTCCCACTCCAGCCTCGCTGACAGTAGCCACGGTGGTATTATTCCCACTCCAGCCTCGCTGACGGTAGCCACGGTGGAGTTATTCCCACTCCAGCCTCGCTGACAGTAGCCACGGTGGTGTTATTCCCACTCCAGCCTCGCTGACAGTAGCCATGGTGGTGTTATTCCCACTCCAGCCTCGCTGACAGTAGCAATGGTGGTGCTATTCCTACTCGGGAATAACACGTCAGTGGCATCTCGCTGGTACCACTCACGTTATCATAATCTGGAAAAAATCCCCAAAAAGAAAATACTTTCATCATCATTCAGCACTTTCACCTCACTCACACATAATCATTGTCTTTGCAGAGGCTCCCAGATACGACATTTTAGAAGCATATATAAAGATATATAAGATACCCCTCTAAACTGCCAATATCCCAATGGGTAAAACTGGTCAGCTAAGAAGACCTCATTTAACATTAAGTCCTTTCTTTTATTTTCTCTGCATGTTTAAAGATACATTTTTTCATTTATGTTAATGTAAAAATTAATAACTTTGTTCAAAAAGAATCTTAGAAATCTTACCTAACCTTAATTTAATTTGATTTAGCCCAATTTAACTAAATGTGTTTTAGATAAGTTTACAATAATTTAATAATAAACAAACAATGAAATACATTTATTTTTCCGTTATGCTCAAAATGAACACAGCAGAAAAACTTTTGACTTGTATTATCCTTCACCAGTTTAGAACAGAAGTATGTACACTATATACACTATGTACAACAATAGGTATTAGTGCACTGCACGGTAAGCAAGCAAAATAAAAGCCACTAGAGAGCAGACCGTGCTTCAACCAGCTCTAGAAAGGGAATGACAAGGGCAGACAGGTGTGTGGTACCCACAACACCTCTGTGATTGCCAAAACCATCTTCTCAATGGCTGGAACCTGGGTACTGACTGAACGACGGGGCCCCATCATCAGCCCTTAGTACCTGGTTCGCTAGTTGGAGGAGATAGCCTTTCAATGACAGTGTGTACATGCGCCGAATAAAGGTTACGTACTCTTCGCATGCCACATTACTGTACTTGTAAGTTATTCAACTATTGTTGCGTGTTGTTGCTCCGTGTTTGTGTAATACTTTGTTGTTCTTTCACGGTGACGTGCTTGCTGTGTTGCCGTGCTTGCTGTGTTGACGTGCTTGTTGTGTTGACGTGCTTGCTGTGTTGACGTGCTTGCTGTGTTGACGTGCTTGCTGTGTTGACGTGCTTGCAGTGTTGACGTGCTTGCTATGTTGACGTGCTTGCTGTGTTGACGTGCTTGCTGTGTTGACGTTCTTGCTGTGTTGACGTGCTTGCTGTGTTGACGTGCTTGCTGTGTTGACGTTCTTGCTGTGTTGCCGTGCTTGCTGTGTTGACGTGCTTGCTGTGTTGACGTTCTTGCTGTGTTGACGTGCTTATTGTGTTGACGTTCTTGCTGTGTTGACGTGCTTGCTGTGTTGACGTGCTTGCTGTGTTGACGTTCTTGCTGTGTTGACGTGCTTGCTGTGTTGACGTGCTTGCTGTGTTGACGGGCTTGCTGTGTTGACGTGCTTGCTGTGTTGACGTTCTTGCTGTGTTGCCGTGCTTGCTGTGTTGACGTGCTTGCTGTGTTGACGTTCTTGCTGTGTTGACGTGCTTGCTGTGTTGACGTGCTTGCTGTGTTGACGGGCTTGCTGTGTTGACGTGCTTGCTGTGTTGACGTTCTTGCTGTGTTGCCGTGCTTGCTGTGATGCCGTGCTTGCTGTGTTGCCGTGCTTGATGTGTTGCCGTGCTTGCTGTGTTGACGTTCTTGCTGTGTTGACGTGAGTACTGTGTTGACATGCTTGCTGTGTTGACGTGCTTGCTGTGTTGACGTGCTTGCTGTGTTGACGTGCTTGCTGTGTTGACGTGCTTGCTGTGTTGCCGTGCTTGCTGTGTTGCCTTGCTTGCTGTGTTGCCGTGCTTGCTGTGTTGCCGTGCTTGCTGTGCTGCCGTGCTTGCTGTGTTGCCGTGCTTGCTGTGTTGCCGTGCTTGCTGTGTTGCCGTGCTTGCTGTGTTGTTGTGCTTGCTGTGTTGCCGTGCTTGCTGTGTTGCCGTGCTTGCTGTGTTGCCGTGCTTGCAGTGTTGACGTGCTTGCTTTGTTGACGTGCTTGCTTTGTTGACGTGCTTGCTGTGCTGCCGTGCTTGCTGTGCTGACGTGCTTGCTGTGTTGACGTGCTTGCTGTGTTGACGTGCTTGCTGTGTTGACGTGCTTGCTGTGTTGACGTGCTTGCTGTTGTGCCGGGCTTGCTGTGGTGCCGTGCTTGCTGTGTTGACGTGCTTGCTGTGTTGACGTGCTTGCTGTGGTGCCGTGCTTGTTGTGTTGACGTGCTTGCTGTGTTGACGTGCTTGCTGTGTTGACGTGCTTGCTGTGTTGACGTGCTTGCTGTGTTGACGTGCTTGCTGTGTTGACGTGCTTGCTGTAGTGCCGTGCTTGCTGTGTTGCCGTGCTTGCTGTATTGCCGTGCTTGCTGTGTTGCCGTGCTTGCTGTATTTCCGTGCCTGCTGTGTTGCCGTGCTTGCTGTGTTGTCGTGGTTGCTGTGTTGACGTGCTTGCTGTGTTGCCGTGCTTGCTGTGTTGCCGTGCTTGCTGTGTTGCCGTGCTTGTTGTGTTGCCGTGCTTGCTGTGTTGCCGTGCTTGCTGTGTTGCCGTGCTTGCTGTGTTGCCGTGCTTGCTGTGTTGCCGTGCTTGCTGTGTTGCCGTGCTTGCTGTGTTGCCGTGCTTGCTGTGTTGCCGTGCTTGCTGTGTTGCCGTGCTTGCTGTGTTGACGTTCTTGCTGTGTTGCCGTGCTTGCTGTGTTGCCGTGCTTGCTGTGTTGCCGTGCTTGCTGTGTTGCCGTGCTTGCTGTGTTGCCGTGCTTTCTGTGTTGCCGTGCTTGCTGTGTTGCCGTGCTTGCTGTGTTGCCGTGCTTGCTGTGTTGCCGTGCTTGCTGTGTTGCCGTGCTTGCTGTGTTGCCGTGCTTGCTGTGTTGCCATGCTTGCTGTGTTGCCGTGCTTGCTGTGTTGCCGTGCTTGCTGTGGTGCCGTGCTTGCTGTGGTGCCGTGCTTGCTGTGTTGCCGTACTTGCTGTGGTGCCGTGCTTGCTGTGGTGCCGTGCTTACTGTGTTGCCGTGCTTGCTGTGTTGTTAACGTGAAGTAAAGGTTCAACACTGCTAGTTACTGCAGCACTTCAAACTTACTCACAACAGTGTCTCCCACAGTGTCTCCCACAGTGTCTCCCACAGTGTCTCCCACAGTGTCTCCCACAGTGTCTCCCACAGTGTCTCCCACAGTGTCTCCCACAGTGTCTCCCACAACAGTGTCTCCCACAACAGTGTCTCCCACAGTTTCTCCCACAACAGTGTCTCCCACAGTGTTATTACTGTCTCTCCAGGCAGGTATCTTGTGTCTCCCACACTGGTATTACTGTCTCTCCAGGCAGGTATCTTGTGTCTCCCACACTGGTATTACTGTCTCCCCAGGCAGGTATCTTGTGTCTCCCACACTGGTATTACTGTCTCTCCAGGCAGGTATCTTGTGTCTCTCACACTGGTATTACTATCTCTCCAGACAGGTATCTTGTGTCTCCCACACTGGTATTGCTGTCTCTCCAGACAGGTATCTTGTGTCTCTCACACTGGTATTACTATCTCTCCAGGCAGGTATCTTGTGTCTCTCACACTGGTATTACTGTCTCTCCAGACAGGTATCTTGTGTCTCTCACACTGGTATTACTGTCTCTCCAGACAGGTATCTTGTGTCTCCCACACTGGTATTACTGTCTCTCCAGACAGGAATCTTGTGTCTCTCACACTGGTATTACTGTCTCTCCAGACAGGTATCTTGTGTCTCCCACACTGGTATTACTGTCTCTCCAGACAGGAATCTTGTGTCTCTCACACTGGTATTACTGTCTCTCCAGACAGGTATCTTGTGTCTCTCACACTGGTATTACTGTCTCTCCAGGCAGGTATCTTGTGTCTCTCACACTGGTATTACTGTCTCCCCAGGCAAGTATCTTGTGTCTCTCACACTGGTATTACTGTCTCTCCAGGCAAGTATCTTGTGTCTCTCACACTGGTATTACTGTCTCCCCAGGCAAGTATCTTGTGTCTCTCACACTGGTATTACTGTCTCTCCAGGCAAGTATCTTGTGTCTCTCACACTGGTATTACTGTCTCTCCAGGCAAGTATCTTGTGTCTCTCACACTGGTATTACTGTCTCTCCAGACAGGTATCTTGTGTCTCTCACACTGGTATTACTGTCTCCCCAGGCAAGTATCTTGTGTCTCTCACACTGGTATTACTGTCTCTCCAGGCAAGTATCTTGTGTCTCTCACACTGGTATTACTGTCTCTCCAGGCAAGTATCTTGTGTCTCTCACACTGGTATTACTGTCTCTCCAGGCAAGTATCTTGTGTCTCTCACACTGGTATTACTGTCTCCCCAGGCAAGTATCTTGTGTCTCTCACACTGGTATTACTGTCTCTCCAGGCAAGTATCTTGTGTCTCTCACACTGGTATTACTGTCTCTCCAGGCAAGTATCTTGTGTCTCTCACACTGGTATTACTGTCTCCCCAGGCAGGTATCTTGTGTCTCTCACACTGGTATTACTGTCTCTCCAGGCAGGTATCTTGTGTCTCTCACACTGGTATTACTGTCTCCCCAGGCAGGTATCTTGTGTCTCTCACACTGGTATTACTGTCTCTCCAGACAGGTATCTTGTGTCTCTCACACTGGTATTACTGTCTCTCCAGGCAGGTATCTTGTGTCTCTCACACTGGTATTACTGTCTCTCCAGGCAGGTATCTTGTGTCTCTCACACTGGTATTACTGTCTCCCCAGGCAAGTATCTTGTGTCTCTCACACTGGTATTACTGTCTCCCCAGGCAGGTATCTTGTGTCTCTCACACTGGTATTACTGTCTCCCCAGGCAAGTATCTTGTGTCTCTCACACTGGTATTACTGTCTCTCCAGGCAAGTATCTTGTGTCTCTCACACTGGTATTACTGTCTCCCCAGGCAGGTATCTTGTGTCTCTCACACTGGTATTACTGTCTCCCCAGGCAGGTATCTTGTGTCTCTCACACTGGTATTACTGTCTCTCCAGACAGGTATCTTGTGTCTCTCACACTGGTATTACTGTCTCCCCAGGCAGGTATCTTGTGTCTCTCACACTGGTATTACTGTCTCCCCAGGCAGGTATCTTGTGTCTCTCACACTGGTATTACTGTCTCCCCAGGCAGGTATCTTGTGTCTCTCACACTGGTATTACTGTCTCCCCAGGCAGGTATCTTGTGTCTCTCACACTGGTATTACTGTCTCTCCAGACAGGTATCTTGTGTCTCTCACACTGGTATTACTGTCTCCCCAGGCAGGTATCTTGTGTCTCTCACACTGGTATTACTGTCTCCCCAGGCAGGTATCTTGTGTCTCTCACACTGGTATTACTGTCTCCCCAGGCAGGTATCTTGTGTCTCTCACACTGGTATTACTGTCTCTCCAAGCAGGTACTTGTGTCTCCCCCAGTAAAATTCTGGAGGAGGTACCTCATTATATATATATATATATATATATATATATATATATATATATATATATATATATATATATATATATATATATTAAGCAGCAGGAACTGATGGGATCATGACAGAAATGTTAAAAGCAGCGAGGGATATAGTGTTGGAGTGGTTAGTATTTTTGTTAAATGAATGTAAGAAAGAGGGGAAGGCACCTAGGGATTGGCGGAGAGCATGTATAGTTCCTTTATATAAAGTGAAGGGGGACGAAATAGATTGTAAAAATTATAGTGAAATAAGTTTACTGTGACACCAGGAAAAGTGTACGGTAGGGTTATTATTGAAAGAATTAGAGGTAAGTCAGAAAGTAGGATTGCGGATGAGCAAGGAGGTTTCAGAGTGGGTAGGGGATGTGTAGATCAAGTGTTTACTTTGAAGCATATATGTGAACAGTATTTAGATAAAGGTAGGGAAGTTTTTATTGCATTTATGAATTTAGAAAAGGCATATGATAGAGTGGATAGGGGAGCAATGTGGCTGATGTTGAATGTATGTGGAACAGAAAATTTGGATATCAAATTGGGGAGGAGTAGTATGGAAAAAGTTAATGTTTTCACTATTTGGGAGTTGACGTGTCGGCGGATGGATTTATGAAGGATGAGTTAACCATAGAATTGATGAAGGAAAAAAGGTGAGTGGTGCATTGAGGTATATGTGGAGACCAAAAACATTATCTATGGAGGGATAGAAGGGAATGTATGACAGTATAGTGGTGTCAACACACTAATTGGGTGTGAAGCTTGGGTTGTAAATGCCGCAGCAAGGAGGCAGTTGGAGGCAGTGGAGATGTCCTGTCTAAGGGCAATGCAGAGAATTTGGAGTGTCGAAATTAGGAGACGGTGTGAAGTTAATAAAAGTATTAGTCAGAGGGATGAAGAGGGTTTGTTGAGGTGGTTTGGTCATTTAGAGAGAATGGATCAAAGTAGAATGACATGGAGAGCGTTTAAATCTGTAGGGAAAGGAAGGCGGGGTAGAGGTCATCCTCGTAAAGATTGGAGGGAGGGGGTAATGGAGGTTTTGTAGGCGAGGGGCTTGGACTTCCAGCAAGCGTGCATGAGAGTGATACATAGGAGTGCGATGAATGGTTTTAAAAACCGACAAGTTGAAGAATTGAGACACTTATGCAACACATGGGAATCTTTATTGAAGAAACGTTTCGCCACACAGTGGCTTCATCAGTCCAATACAAAGTAGAAATGGGTAAGTAGAGTAGAAGTTCGAGGTAATCAGTCCCTCAACCTGGAATCGACGTGTTCAGTCCATCACTCTTGTAGGAAGTGCGGCATAGGGCCAGAGAGGTGGCTTATATACTGCGGTGAGATGAGTTGAAGCAGGAGGACACTGCAACATCATGGGATCTTGGTACAAAGACTTCAACGCTTGCCCAACCTTTGGACGACGACCTACTTACACTAGTGGCAGGTCCCACTGTGATCCAACCTCCTGCTTCAACTCATCTCACCGCAGTATATAAGCCACCTCTCTGGCCCTATGCTGCACTTCCTACAAGAGTGATGGACTGAACACGTCGATTCCAGGTTGAGGGACTGATTACGTCGAACTTCTACTCTACTTACCCATTTCTACTTTGTATTGGACTGATGAAGCCACTGTGTGGCGAAACGTTTCTTCAATAAAGATTCCCATGTGTTGCATAAGTGTCTCAATTCTTCTACATAGGAGTGAATGGAGATGAATGGTTTTTGGGACCTGACGAGCTGTTGGAGTGTGAGCAGGGTAATATTTAGTGAAGGCATTCAGGGAAACCGGTTATTTTATATAGCCGGACTTGAGTCCTGGAAATAGGAAGTTTGGTGAGATGTGTAATAGGAGGGTACAGAGCCACACTGTGAGATGTGTAATAGGAGGGTACAGAGCCACACTGTGAGATGTGTAATAGGAGGGTACAGAGCCACACTGTGAGATGTGTAATAGGAGGGTACAGAGCCACACTGTGAGATCCATCACTTTGGATCTGACGGTCACTTTATATATGCTTTATATCTTTATAAAGCATATAAAGATATATTATATCTTTATATATGCCTTATATATGCTCGGCGCCTCTGCAGAAACAGTGATTATATATGAGTGAAGTGAAATTGTTGAATGCTGAAAGTATTTTTGTTTTGGGGATTTTCTTTCTTTTTGGGTCACCTGCCTCGGTGGGTCACCTGCCTCGGTGGGTCACCTGCCTCGGTGGGTCACCTGCCTCGGTGGGTCACCTGCCTCGGTGGGTCACCCTGCCTCGGTGGGTCACCCTGCCTCAGTGGGAGACGACCCACTTGCTAATATATATATATATATATATATATATATATATATATATATATATATATATATATATATATATATATATATATATATATATAATAAAAGGTACCACCTCTAGAACTGTCATAGGGACCCTCATCCTCAGAGAAAAGAATAAACTTGCTTCAGGGAAAAATCAAGGTTTTTGCCTGAAGCTGTTTGAGAATTTTCTCCTACCACCCCCTATATTTTATGTATATTTTATTTAAAGACAAAATACATTGACAAAACATTCACAAAAATACGATAGAAAGTAAAACAACATAGGTAACTCAGAGCTACATCTCGAATACTTCGTCCAGCTCCCCTGCAGTGGGCCGCGTGCCCAGAATGCTGCAGGCATTTCCTCTCTGGATTGCAACACTGAGTCTCTGAAAGAGGAAGCTGGTCGCCCTGTGGTCCTTGGTTTCTATGATAAGCTTTTCACCCAGCTCTATTAGGAACTTTAGAGCACACTTGCACCATGCTCCAAGGGTCTCCGACCCTATTGGGATGAAGTTATAGCAAGGGGGAAGGTCTTCATATTTGCGGATCTTCTGGGTCTTCCTGTGGCTGGCAGCTCCACCCCCTTCCACTAAGGAGTATGGCAAGTATGTGTCTGCCAATGTGGCGGCACATGTGTAGTCCCAGGTAATCTGCTTTCCATCCTTCCAAGGTAGCATAGTGGCTCCATCAGGACGCTTTTGACTTCCGTCAGACCTCTGCACTTGGGGTTCCCGTTGAGCTGGGCAACGGGCTGTGGCGAGGCTTCTCTTTATGATGTCATTGACCTCCTCATGCCTGGCATACTTCCCTTCTGCTGTGTGACACACGAGACCATGAAGTCCAAATTGATCAGCTGTCGCCCTGCCGCAAATACACCTATGTTCGGTGAGGATGGGGGCGGCTAGGCGAAGAGCAACACCAATCCGAATGGCCTGTGGGTCTAGTCGAGTGCCCAAGGAGGAATTGGGAACAGCTAACAGGAAATCTCCTGAGTGTGGTGCCTTCACTGCCAGGAGACGAGCGTTGTCCTTTCCTGAGGCACTGGAGAGCATTGTGTTGGCGATTTTTTCCATGATCGGTTTGTCCCAGTGGGACTGTTTGTGTTCTTTGGGAGGAGCT
Source organism: Cherax quadricarinatus (assembly GCF_038502225.1). Taxonomy (NCBI): domain Eukaryota; kingdom Metazoa; phylum Arthropoda; class Malacostraca; order Decapoda; family Parastacidae; genus Cherax; species Cherax quadricarinatus. The sequence continues at coordinate 25,888,936 of NC_091354.1, forward strand.
GGTCTACTGGAGGAATCTGTAAGGTGTCCCACCGAATCGCTGCTTCAGTAAACCTGGGGTCTTGAGCTCCTTCCACGTTTCTCAATGAAATATTACAGGGCAACCGGTCCGGAACGATGAAATATGACAGGAAAATCTGTCCAGAACAACGAAATATGACACGGAAACCTGTCCAGAACAATGAAATATAACAGGGAAACCAGCCAAGAACAGTGGTATATGACAGGGAAACCCGTCCAGAACAATGCAATATGAGAGGGAAATCCGTCAACAACAATGAAATATGACAGGGAAACCCGTCCGGAATGATGAAATATGACAGGGAAATGTGTCCAGAACAATGACATACGACAAGGAAACCCTTCCTGAACAATGAAATATGACAGGGAAACCCGTCCAGAAGAATGAAATATGACAGGGAAACCCGTCCATAAGGATGAAATTCGACACTAAAACCCGTCCAGAACGATGAAATATGACAGGGAAACACGTCCAGAACAATAAAACGTGACAGGGACACCCGTCCAGAACAACGAAATATGACGGGGAAATCCGTCCAGAACAATGAAATATGTCAAAGAAATCCTTCCTGAACAATGAAATATGACAGGAAAATCTGTCCAGAACAATGACATATGAAAAGAAAACCTGTCCAGAACAATGAAATATGACAGGGAAACCCGTCCGGAACGATGAAATATGACAGGGAAATCTGTACAGAACAACGAAATATGACAGGAAAACCTGTCCAGAACAATGAAATATGACAGGGAAACCCGTCCAGTACAATGAAATATGACAGGGAAACCAGTCCGGAATGATGAAATATGACAGGGAAATCCGTCCAGAGCCATGAAGTATGACAGGAAAGCCCGTCCAGAACAATGAAATGTGACAGGGAAACCCATCCAAAACAATGAAATGTGACAGGGAAACCCCTCCAGAACAATGAAATACGACAGGGATATCTGTCCAGAAAATTGAAATATGACAGGGAAACCCGTCCAGAACAATGAAATGTGACAGGGAAACCCCTCCAGAACAATGAAATACGACAGGGATATCTGTCCAGAACATTGAAATATGACAGGGAAACCCGTCCAGAACAATGAAATATGACAAAGAAACCCTTCCAGAACATTGAAATATGACAGGGAAATCCGTCCA
>NC_091355.1:0-25000 GCF_038502225.1 Cherax quadricarinatus
TTATAATAAGATTAGGTAAGTTTTCTAAGGTTCTTTTGGTACAAAATTATTAATTTTTCTATTATCATAAATGAAAAATATATATCTTTAAACGTATAAGAGAAAATTTTAGAAAAGACTTAATTTTAAATGAGTTCTTACTAATATAATTGTGTGTGTTCTCAAGATATTTTCGTTTGTTTTGGCGAGGTATATTAAGTATTGTATCGCTCATGAGGTCAGAACATAGAGGAGACGACAGAATTGCCTAGAGATCATGCTTGCAACTCACTAGTGTGCCCTGCATTAGCATGGTTTGCGGTCAAGCAGGCTGCCTTTCGTTTTGGGCATCTGTGGTTTAAGGTGTCTGGCTGGGAATTAACCACACTTCTGGACAATTATCAACGAGGGTTCGAATCCTGATGGCTGAATTTTTTTTTTTTTTTTAGTATGTATACTCCAACACCTATCATGTTTTTTTTGCCTCTGCCTTGAAAATTTCGTGGTTTCATATTAAAATCCTCATCCTTACATTTTCTAATTTTATAATTATTATTATTATTATTATTATTATTATTATTATTATTATTCAGTTATAATAGAGGTAAATGAATTAGCGTGTGTGGATACCGCAGAATTGTTTTCGCTTGCGTCATAACACTCTCACTGCATAACAAATACAGAGCATAGTATCACAAGTGAATCACCAGCAACACTAACAAATGCAAGAATACGAGATAATACCGACACTAACAAAGACAGGCACAAACACACAAAACAGGCATAAACAGTTTTAATAATAGTTGGAAGGTGTGATGATATACTTGATGTTGTCAGGAAGATAACGTATCGCTGAAACTAGTAATAAATTTCATTCAATTTAAATATAACATTTACTACTACTATTTACAGTAATAAAATAATTATGGACATTGATAAATATTTTAACCCTTTAAATAAAAAAAAATAATGTGAATGATACCAGTTACAATAGCAATATTTTCACTACCATTGCTGGTGAAGATAATGATAATCTGCTGTTAATAGTAATGTTTTCGCTATTGCTGCTGATAATAATAAAAATAATAATATGGTTTAAAATAACATTTGAAGTGTTTTTCTGAGTAAAGTTTATTAAAAACGTTAGCGATTAGTTGGTATTAATCATCTCACACAATGACTGGTGCTAATCATCTCACACAATGACTGGTGCTAATCATCTCACACAATGACTGGTGCTAATCATCTAACACCATGACTGGTGCTAATCATCTCACATCATGACTGGTGCTAATCATCTCACATCATGACTGGTGCTAATCATCTCACACAATGACTGGTGCTAATCATCTAACACCATGACTGGTGCTAATCATCTCACATCATGACTGGTGCTAATTATCTTACACCATGACTGGTGCTAATCATCTCACACCATGACTGGTGCTAATCATCTCACACCATGACTGGTGCTAATCATCTCACATCATGACTGGTGCTAATCATCTCACACAATGACTGGTGCTAATCATCTCACACAATGACTGGTGCTAATCATCTCACACCATGACTGGTGCTAATCATCTCACACCATGACTGGTGCTAATCAGCTCACACCATGACTGGTGCTAATCATCTCACACCATGACTGGTGCTAATCATCTCACACCATGACTGGTGCTAATCAGCTCACACCATGGCTGTTTCCATCAATATTCTCGCCAAAATATTTTGATTTATACTGACTTTTTCAAAGGGACAATGAACAACTGAAATTTCCCATGCAAAACGAGTTTCAAACATGTTACCCACTGGACTTGTAATTTGGTATTATTACGGGAATTCAATATCGTTGTCGACCTGCAATTCAAAATATTTGTCAAAATTTGTAATTCCATAAAAAGGGAAAGGAGAATGAAGTTGTGTTAGGTGAACGTTTCGCCCTGTGTAGTTTGTTAGAGTGATGAACATTGTTATACTCCAGGTGTTACTCCACTTGTCTGGAGTGATAAACAGTGTTATACTCCAGGATTTACTCCACTTGTCTGGAGTGATAAACAGTGTTATACTCCAGGAGTTACTCCACTTGTCTGGAGTGATAAACAGTGTTATACTCCAGGTGTTACTCCACTTGTCTGGAGTGATAAACAGTGTTATACTCCAGGTGTTACTCCACTTGTCTGGAGTGATAAACAGTGTTATACTCCAGGTGTTACTCCACTTGTCTGGAGTGATAAACAGTGTTATACTCCAGGTGTTACTCCACTTGTCTGGAGTGATAAACAGTGTTATACTCCAGGTGTTACTCCACTTGTCTGGAGTGATAAACAGTGTTATACTCCAGGTGTTACTCCACTTGTCTGGAGTGATAAACAGTGTTATACTCCAGGAGTTACTCCACTTGTCTGGAGTGATAAACAGTGTTATACTCCAGGAGTTACTCCACTTGTCTGGAGTGATAAACAGTGTTATACTCCAGGTGTTACTCCACTTGTCTGGAGTGATAAACAGTGTTATACTCCAGGTGTTACTCCACTTGTCTGGAGTGATAAACAGTGTTATACTCCAGGTGTTACTCCACTTGTCTGGAGTGATAAACAGTGTTATACTCCAGGAGTTACTCCACTTGTCTGGAGTGATAAACAGTGTTATACTCCAGGAGTTACTCCACTTGTCTGGAGTGATAAACAGTGTTATACTCCAGGATTTACTCCACTTGTCTGGAGTGATAAACAGTGTTATACTCCAGGAGTTACTCCACTTGTCTGGAGTGATAAACAGTGTTATACTCCAGGATTTACTCCACTTGTCTGGAGTGATAAACAGTGTTATACTCCAGGTGTTACTCCACTTGTCTGGAGTGATAAACAGTGTTATACTCCAGGTGTTACTCCACTTGTCTGGAGTGATAAACAGTGTTATACTCCAGGTGTTACTCCACTTGTCTGGAGTGATAAACAGTGTTATACTCCAGGTGTTACTCCACTTGTCTGGAGTGATAAACAGTGTTATACTCCAGGAGTTACTCCACTTGTCTGGAGTGATAAACAGTGTTATACTCCAGGAGTTACTCCACTTGTCTGGAGTGATAAACAGTGTTATACTCCAGGATTTACTCCACTTGTCTGGAGTGATAAACAGTGTTATACTCCAGGAGTTACTCCACTTGTCTGGAGTGATAAACAGTGTTATACTCCAGGTGTTACTCCACTTGTCTGGAGTGATAAACAGTGTTATACTCCAGGAGTTACTCCACTTGTCTGGAGTGATAAACAGTGTTATACTCCAGGTGTTACTCCACTTGTCTGGAGTGATAAACAGTGTTATACTCCAGGAGTTACTCCACTTGTCTGGAGTGATAAACAGTGTTATACTCCAGGTGTTACTCCACTTGTCTGGAGTGATAAACAGTGTTATACTCCAGGTGTTACTCCACTTGTCTGGAGTGATAAACAGTGTTATACTCCAGGAGTTACTCCACTTGTCTGGAGTGATAAACAGTGTTATACTCCAGGTGTTACTCCACTTGTCTGGAGTGATAAACAGTGTTATACTCCAGGAGTTACTCCACTTGTCTGGAGTGATAAACAGTGTTATACTCCAGGAGTTACTCCACTTGTCTGGAGTGATAAACAGTGTTATACTCCAGGTGTTACTCCACTTGTCTGGAGTGATAAACAGTGTTATACTCCAGGTGTTACTCCACTTGTCTGGAGTGATAAACAGTGTTATACTCCAGGAGTTACTCCACTTGTCTGGAGTGATAAACAGTGTTATACTCCAGGTGTTACTCCACTTGTCTGGAGTGATAAACAGTGTTATACTCCAGGTGTTACTCCACTTGTCTGGAGTGATAAACAGTGTTATACTCCAGGAGTTACTCCACTTGTCTGGAGTGATAAACAGTGTTATACTCCAGGTGTTACTCCACTTGTCTGGAGTGATAAACAGTGTTATACTCCAGGTGTTACTCCACTTGTCTGGAGTGATAAACAGTGTTATACTCCAGGAGTTACTCCACTTGTCTGGAGTGATAAACAGTGTTATACTCCAGGATTTACTCCACTTGTCTGGAGTGATAAACAGTGTTATACTCCAGGAGTTACTCCACTTGTCTGGAGTGATAAACAGTGTTATACTCCAGGTGTTACTCCACTTGTCTGGAGTGATAAACAGTGTTATACTCCAGGAGTTACTCCACTTGTCTGGAGTGATAAACAGTGTTATACTCCAGGAGTTACTCCACTTGTCTGGAGTGATAAACAGTGTTATACTCCAGGTGTTACTCCACTTGTCTGGAGTGATAAACAGTGTTATACTCCAGGAGTTACTCCACTTGTCTGGAGTGATAAACAGTGTTATACTCCAGGAGTTACTCCACTTGTCTGGAGTGATAAACAGTGTTATACTCCAGGTGTTACTCCACTTGTCTGGAGTGATAAACAGTGTTATACTCCAGGTGTTACTCCACTTGTCTGGAGTGATAAACAGTGTTATACTCCAGGAGTTACTCCACTTGTCTGGAGTGATAAACAGTGTTATACTCCAGGAGTTACTCCACTTGTCTGGAGTGATAAACAGTGTTATACTCCAGGAGTTACTCCACTTGTCTGGAGTGATGAACAGTGTTATACTCCAGGATTTACTCCACTTGTCTGGAGTGATGAACAGTGTTATACTCCAGGTGTTACTCCACTTGTCTGGAGTGATAAACAGTGTTATACTCCAGGTGTTACTCCACTTGTCTGGAGTGATGAACAGTGTTATACTCCAGGATTTACTCCACTTGTCTGGAGTGATGAACAGTGTTATACTCCAGGTGTTACTCCACTTGTCTGGAGTGATAAACAGTGTTATACTCCAGGATTTACTCCACTTGTCTGGAGTGATAAACAGTGTTATACTCCAGGAGTTACTCCACTTGTCTGGAGTGATGAACAGTGTTATACTCCAGGTGTTACTCCACTTGTCTGGAGTGATGAACAGTGTTATACTCCAGGTGTTACTCCACTTGTCTGGAGTGATAAACAGTGTTATACTCCAGGATTTACTCCACTTGTCTGGAGTGATAAACAGTGTTATACTCCAGGTGTTACTCCACTTGTCTGGAGTGATAAACAGTGTTATACTCCAGGATTTACTCCACTTGTCTGGAGTGATAAACAGTGTTATACTCCAGGAGTTACTCCACTTGTCTGGAGTGATAAACAGTGTTATACTCCAGGATTTACTCCACTTGTCTGGAGTGATGAACAGTGTTATACTCCAGGTGTTACTCCACTTGTCTGGAGTGATGAACAGTGTTATACTCCAGGTGTTACTCCACTTGTCTGGAGTGATGAACAGTGTTATACTCCAGGTGTTACTCCACTTGTCTGGAGTGATAAACAGTGTTATACTCCAGGATTTACTCCACTTGTCTGGAGTGATAAACAGTGTTATACTCCAGGAGTTACTCCACTTGTCTGGAGTGATAAACAGTGTTATACTCCAGGATTTACTCCACTTGTCTGGAGTGATGAACAGTGTTATACTCCAGGTGTTACTCCACTTGTCTGGAGTGATGAACAGTGTTATACTCCAGGTGTTACTCCACTTGTCTGGAGTGATGAACAGTGTTATACTCCAGGAGTTACTCCACTTGTCTGGAGTGATGAACAGTGTTATACTCCAGGAGTTACTCCACTTGTCTGGAGTGATAAACAGTGTTATACTCCAGGATTTACTCCACTTGTCTGGAGTGATAAACAGTGTTATACTCCAGGAGTTACTCCACTTGTCTGGAGTGATGAACAGTGTTATACTCCAGGAGTTACTCCACTTGTCTGGAGTGATAAACAGTGTTATACTCCAGGTGTTACTCCACTTGTCTGGAGTGATGAACAGTGTTATACTCCAGGAGTTACTCCACTTGTCTGGAGTGATAAACAGTGTTATACTCCAGGAGTTACTCCACTTGTCTGGAGTGATAAACAGTGTTATACTCCAGGAGTTACTCCACTTGTCTGGAGTGATAAACAGTGTTATACTCCAGGAGTTACTCCACTTATCTTTACACAGATAAATTTATCTACTTTTTAAACACTCACATCATTAAAAAGTTTATTAATTAGATTATCCAACATGAAAACTAATTAATTTTTAATAAGTTATTAGTTCACAAAACCCAAATTTTTGCTTGATGTGGTTCACTGCCCCTTCCCGTCCCCCTTCCCTTCCCCTTTCCCTTCCCTCCTCCCTTCCCTCCTCCCTTCCCTTCCCTCCTCCCTTCCCTTCCCCCTTCCCTTCCTCCTTCCCTTCCCTCCTCCCTTCCCTTCCCCCTTCCCCTCTAACTTCCTTTCCTGATCTCTACTGTCAAATATTTACATTGAATAATTCCATTAGTATCTAGTGTAGTGTTGGGAAACTATCCTTCTCCTTCTCTATTCCCAGTTTCTCTTCTGTTCCCCCTCCTATCTCTCGCTTTCTCTCTCTCTGTTTTTAAATCTTGTGGTGGTAGTCACCTTGTACTTGCCCTGTGTTTCCATAGCTGCAGGAGAACACGAGTAAAACACCTGTGGAGAACTTAAATTTCTGTGATTTCGAAACGTTTCTCCTGCGCACGTTTATTTAGTCGGATACAAGTGATTATTCATAAAGAGGCATTACTGATTTCTAACTTATAGGGCCTTGCCATATCTGCTTTTGAAGTTGTGTATTGAGTTGGCCCTGGAGTCTGTGTTCAATGGACGGAACACACAAGACTCCAGGCTGAAGGACTAATTACCTCAAATTCCTTACCTTTTTCTATTTTTCTCTGTATTGGACTGAAGAAGCCACTGGATGGCGAAACGTTTTCTCAGTAAAAATTCACAAATGTTGCAGAAGCGTCTCATTCTTCAACGTACTTATGTTCCTATGGACCATCCGCGTTTTCAGCTTCTACCTGTGACCCCTTGATCCTAGGTCACTCAGTGATCTACCTAACACATGTCGTGTGTAAGACTGAAGAATTCCTCGTTCAGCCTCCAGATTACTTTCATCAGGTTTGTTATTCTTGCAGAGACCGTTAATGTTACACAGTTTATATAGATTTCTGTTGATGTGCTTGTACTCACCTAGTTGAGGTTTCAGGGGTCGAGTCCAAGCTCCTGGCCCCGCCTCTTCACTGGTCGCTACTAGATCACTCTCCCTGAACCGTGAGCTTTATTATACCTCTGCTTAAAGCTATGTATGGATCCTGCCTCCACTACATCGCTTCCCAAACTATTACACTTCCTGACTACTCTGTGACTGAAGAAATACTTCCTAACATCCCTGTGATTCATCTGTGTCTTCAACTTCCAACTGTGTCCTCTTGTTGCTGTGTCCAGTCTCTGGAATATTCTGTCTTTGTCCACCTTGTCAATTCCTCTCAGTATTTTGTATGTCGTTATCATGTCTCCCCTATCTCTCCTGTCCTCCAGTGTCGTCAGGTCGATTTCCCTTAACCTCTCCTCGTAGGACATACCCTTAGCTCTGGGACTAGTCTTGTTGCAAACCTTTGTACTTTTTCTAGTTTCTTTACGTGTTTGGCTAGGTGTGGGTTCCAAACTGGTGCCGCATACTCCAATATGGGCCTAACGTACACGGTGTACAGGATCCTGAACGATTCCTTATTAAGATGTCGGAATGCTGTTCTGAGGTTTGCTAGGTGCCCATATGCTGCAGCAGTTATTTGGTTGATGTGCGCTTCAGGAGATGTGCCTCGTGTTATACTCACCCCAAGATCTTTTTCCTTGAGTGAGGTTTGTAGTCTCTGGCCCCCCTAGACTGTACTCCGTCTGCGGTCTTCTTTGCCCTTCCCCAATCTTTGCACTTGGTTGGGTTGAACTCCAGGAGCCAATTGCTGGACCAGGTCTGCAGCCTGTCCAGATCCCTTTGTAGTTCTGCCTGGTCTTCAATCGAATGAATTCTTCTCATCAACTTCACGTCATCTGCAAACAGGGACACTTCGGAGTCTATTCCCTACGTCATGTCGTTCACAAATACCAGAAACAGCACTGGTCCTAGGACTGACCCCTGTGGGACCCCACTGGTCACAGGCGCCCACTCTGAGACCTCACCACGTACCATGACTCGCTGCTGTCTTCCTTACAAGTATTCCCTGATCCATTGTAGTGCCTTCCCTGTTATCCCTGCTTGGTGCTCCAGTTTTTGCACTAATCTCTTGTGTGGAACTGTGTCAAACGCCTTGCAGTCCAAGAAAATGCAATCCACCCAACCCTCTCTCTCTTGTCTTACTCCTGTCACCCTTGTGTGTGTGTGTGTGTGTGTGTGTGTGTGTGTGTGTGTGTGTGTGTGTGTGTGTGTGAGTACACGTGTATGGATTATTTTATTGCATTAGGCAAAGATTACCTTTTTTCCAAGTGCTCTGAAATTTTTAAAATATCCTTCCATCCTTCTCTCCCTCCATCCCTCCCCACCTCTCTCTCTCTCCCTGACTTTACCCTCAAATCCTTTCACCCCACTGTTTCCCCTGCAGCCACCAGCGCCCCACATTAACATGTATATGAATCCTGCACGCAGTTTGCACTCTACGTACTCCAAGTATAATTAGTGGAAAGCTGATGAAGGGGGAGGGGGGACACGCCCCCCTCCCTTCCACGGCTGTCTAGATCTCACCCCGCCCAACCTCTCCTCATCACCAACCTTTCTCACCCAGACTCTCCTCTCTCAACCCTCTTCTCAAGCATCGCTCCCTTCACCTACCCCCGCTCCTGCTTCAGACCCTTCACTCTTGTGGGGAATAAGTTCATTTCCTATTTATTTATTTATATGACTAAGTGATTAATGGAGAAGATCGTTGTTTTTGACTCGCTGCCTCCCTAATTATGCTGCTCTACGGACAGCAGCGACGCCTAACGATCCTAACAAAATGCTCTAGTTAGTTTAAAAGGTGTCTTGGGTGAGTACGGAGAGTTATTTGACTATTTCTACAGACGTTCTGACACTCCCGGGGACTTCAGGACGTATACACCGAAAGGCGTACGTGTTTCTCTGTGTATATACAGTGAGCGTTTATTTTAATCGCTGTTGTATGGTTTAAATATTCTCGACTAGTGGTGAACTGGTTACCTGCAGCCTTAATGACCATCGTGTAGTCGACAGGTTTTCAACGTCATTAACTGAGACTCAGTGTTTTACTTGTATTTGTTTCGTTAACATTGTTGAAGTTTCCTGTATTAACTTCAGTTTCAGTGGTAAGAATCTTCCATCCATTTCTTTAATGTCTTGGAAGTAACTCCCCGGAGTCTTCCAGCCCGTAAGACTTACCATGGGCCGTAAGTGACCAACTTAGCTGTCCTCTATGATGTCATTGGAAAGAAACAAGCAGAAACAAACACACACACACACACACACACACACACACACATTTACTTCAATATTTACTCGTCACACACAGTTTAAATTACCCTTTAAGCTTCTACAAAAAATATCTCCCGCGAGACTCGGTCAAAATTGGTGATGGGTTTATTGCGGGTAAATAATTTTCCGGATGAATTTTTTTAGATGTGAAATATACGAGACAAACGCACCAATATTTGCTGTAACCGTGACAAGCCTGTGACTAGTTCCCAGAGTTTTTATTTACAGCTGCAGCAGCCCGACCAGTTTCCTGGTGACAACCTGATCAAGCAGGCTGTTGTTGCCCGTGGTTAGTATGTCTACATGGACCTTATGCTGGTCACAGTTATGTAGTGGAAGGTTTGGTCATACGATCCAAGCCTTATTAGACCTCATGTACAAGCAAAAAATCAGCAGAGTAACCTGCAGAGAGCCAGTAAATGATCAGTCCAGTGGTGATCTGCACTGTGCAAGGACTAGTAAAAAGCAGTGACCTATATAGTGTACTAGTACATAATAGTGACATACAGTGTACAAGGATCACTACAGACCAATGGAAGAATTTCTCTGATGCTCTTAAAATCCCTTCTAATTCAATGTCACTATAAGCACCTTTTTCGTAGACTTGTTTGCCATCCCTTAAAAAATAATGTAGAAAATATTACACACGTTATCAAAGTGTGTGTGTGTGTATGTGTGTGTGTATGTGTGTGTATGTGTGTGTATGTATGTGTGTGTGTGTGTGTGTGTGTGTGTGTTTGTGTGTGTGTGTGTGTGTGTGTGTGTGTGTGTATGTGTGTGTGTGTGTGTGTGTGTGTATGTGTGTGTGTGTGTACTCACCTAGTTGAGTACTCACCTAGTTGAGGTTGCGGGGGTCGAGTCCGAGCTCCTGGCCCCGCCTCTTCACTGATCGCTACTAGGTCACTCTCCCTGAGCCGTGAGCTTTATCATACCTCTGCTTAAAGCTATGTATGGATCCTGCCTCCACTACATCGCTTCCCAAACTATTCCACTTACTGACTACTCTGTGGCTGAAGAAATACTTCCTAACATCCCTGTGATTCATCTGTGTCTTCAGCTTCCAACTGTGTCCCCTTGTTACTGTGTCCAATCTCTGGAACATCCTGTCTTTGTCCACCTTGTCAATTCCTCTCAGTATTTTGTATGTCGTTATCATGTCCCCCCTATCTCTCCTGTCCTCCAGTGTCGTCAGGTTGATTTCCCTTAACCTCTCCTCGTAGGACATACCTCTTAGCTCTGGGACTAGTCTTGTTGCAAACCTTTGCACTTTCTCTAGTTTCTTCACGTGCTTGGCTAGGTGTGGGTTCCAAACTGGTGCCGCATACTCCAATATGGGCCTAACATACACGGTGTACAGGGTCCTGAATGATTCCTTATTAAGATGTCGGAATGCTGTTCTGAGGTTTGCTAGGCGCCCATATGCTGCAGCAGTTATTTGGTTGATGTGCGCTTCAGGAGATGTGCCTGGTGTTATACTCACCCCAAGATCTTTTTCCTTGAGTGAGGTTTGTAGTCTCTGACCCCCTAGACTGTACTCCGTCTGCGGCCTTCTTTGCCATTCCCCAATCTTCATGACTTTGCACTTGGTGGGATTGAACTCCAGGAGCCAATTGCTGGACCAGGTCTGCAGCCTGTCCAGATCCCTTTGTAGTTCTGCCTGGTCTTCGATCGAGTGAATTCTTCTCATCAACTTCACGTCATCTGCAAACAGGGACACCTCAGAGTCTATTCCTTCCGTCATGTCGTTCACAAATACCAGAAACAGCACTGGTCCTAGGACTGACCCCTGCGGGACCCCGCTGGTCACAGGTGCCCACTCTGACACCTCGCCACGTACCATGACTCGCTGCTGTCTTCCTGACAAGTGTTCCCTGATCCATTGTAGTGCCTTCCCTGTTATCCCTGCTTGGTCCTCCAGTTTTTGCACCAATCTCTTGTGTGGAACTGTGTCAAACGCCTTCTTGCAGTCCAAGAAAATGCAATCCACCCACCCCTCTCTCTCTTGTCTTACTGCTGTCACCATGTCATAGAACTCCAGTAGGTTTGTGACACAGGATTTCCCGTCCCTGAAACCATGTTGGCTGCTGTTGATGAGATCATTCCTTTCTAGGTGTTCCACCACTCTTCTCCTGATAATCTTCTCCATGATTTTGCATACTATACATGTCAGTGACACTGTGTGTACTCACCTATTTGTACTCACCTATTTGTGGTTGCAGGGGTCGAGTCCTAGCTCCTGGCCCCGCCTCTTCACCGGTTGCTACTAGGCCCTCTCTCTCCCCGCTCCATGAGCTTTATCAAACCTCGTCTTAAAACTGTGTATGGTTCCTGCCTCCACTACGTCATTTTCTAGGCTATTCCACTGCCTTACAACTCTATGACTGAAGAAATACTTCCTACTATCTCTCTGACTCATTTGTGTCTTCAACTTCCAATTGTGGCCTCCTGTTTCTGTGTCCCCTCCCTGGAACATCCTGTCCTTGTCCACCTTGTCTATTCCACGCAGTATTTTATATGTCGTTATCATGTCTCCCCTGACCCTCCTGTCCTCCAGTGTCGTCAGGCCGATTTCCCTTAATCTTTCTTCATAGGACATTCCCCTTAGCTCTGGAACTAACCTTGTTGCAAACCTTTGTACTTTCTCTAGTTTCTTGACGTGCTTTATCAAGTGCGGGTTCCAAACAGGTGCTGCATACTCCAGTATGGGCCTGACATACACGGTGTACAGTGTCTTGAATGATTCCTTACTAAGGTGTCGGAATGCTGTTCTCAGGTTTGCCAGGCGCCCATATGCTGCAGCAGTTATCTGATTGATGTGTGCTTCCGGAGACATGCTCGGTGTTATACTCACCCCAAGATCTTTCTCCTTGAGTGAGGTTTGCAGTCTTTGGCCACCTAGCCTATACTCTGTCTGTGGTCTTCTGTGCCCTTCCCCTATCTTCATGACTTTGCATTTGGCAGGATTAAATTCGAGAAGCCATTTGCTGGACCAGGTGTCCAGTCTGTCCAGGTCTCTTTGAAGTCCTGCCTGGTCCTCATCAGATTAAATTCTCCTCATTAACTTCACATCATCTGCAAACAGGGACACTTCTGAGTCTAACCCTTCCGTCATGTCGTTCACATATACCAAAAATAGCACTGGTCCTAGGACCGACCCCTGTGGTGTGTGTGTGTGTGTTTGTGTTTGTGTATGTATGTGTGTGTGTGTGTGTATGTGTATGTGTATGTGTATGTATGTGTGTGTGTGTGTGTGTGTATGTGTATGTGTATGTATGTGTGTGTGTGTGTGTGTGTGTGTGTGTGTGTGTGTTGTGTGTGTAGGACGAGGGTCCCCAGTCGTGCCGAATAGGTAAAACTTGCGATTTTGGCTTAAATGGCAACGCTCTTCTTGCCGTATAAGGCAAGCGAAAATTTGAGTATGCAACAATTTGGTAAAAATCATTCTGAACCTAACGAAAAAATATATTTCATTGTTTATTATTACATTATTGTAAACTTATCTAAAACATATTTAGTTGGATTAGGCTAAGTCAAATTGTGCTTGTTATAATAAGGTTAGGTAAGTTTTCTAAGGTTCTTTTGGTATAAAATTATTAATTTTTGCATTATCGTAAATGAAAGAATATATCTTTAAACGTATAAGAGAAAAATTTAGAAAGGACTTAATTTTAAATGAGTTCTTGCTAATTGACCAGTTTTACCTATTCGGCACGACATTATATATATATGCATCCGTGTATTTAACCATATGCAATAAGTTATTCTCATATTCAACGTTAAACTGGGAAAAAACGTTATAAATGTGTTGAAACTAACTCATGTATCAGCAAACTGAGTTAAATTAATGTTGATAAGTTTTAACTTTTGCTTTGTTACCGTGTATGTCGAAAATTTTGAAAACAAAAATTAATGTATACTAGATTTTCTGAGCCATGCTGTCTGTCGTGACAGTGATGAGCCATGCTGTCTGTCGTGACAGTGATGAGCCATGCTGTCTGTCGTGACAGTGATGAGCCATGCTGTCTGTCGTGACAGTGATGAGCCATGCTGTCTGTCGTGACAGTGATGAGCCATGCTGTCTGTCGTGACAGTGATGAGCATGCTGTCTGTCGTGACAGTGATGAGCCATGCTGTCTGTCGTGACAGTGATGAGCCATGCTGTCTGTCGTGACAGTGATGAGCCATGCTGTCTGTCGTGACAGTGATGAGCCATGCTGTCTGTCGTGACAGTGATGAGCCATGCTGTCTGTCGTGACAGTGATGAGCCATGCTGTCTGTCGTGACAGTGATGAGCCATGCTGTCTGTCGTGACAGTGATGAGCCATGCTGTCTGTCGTGACAGTGATGAGCCATGCTGTCTGTCGTGACAGTGATGAGCCATGCTGTCTGTCGTGACAGTGATGAGCCATGCTGTCTGTCGTAACAGTGATGAGCCATGCTGTCTGTCGTGACAGTGATGAGCCATGCTGTCTGTCGTGACAGTGACAGACTAGGCCATGCTGTCTGTCGTGACAGTGACAGAATAGGCCAGGCTAGACCAAGTTATCTTAGATCAGGCTAGACCACAATATGCAAAACCAGGCAATACCACATTGTTAGACCAAACTAGATCAGATTAAGTTAGACAAGGTAAAACAAGATTAAGTTTAACCAGGCTAGGCCAGATTACGTTAGACCAGGCTGGACCAGATCAAATTAGGCCAGGCCAGACATCGATCCTTTAGGCTAGGCCAATATAGTTTAGATTAAGCAATACTACGCTTAACTTATCTGGATTATTGTAGACCAAATTGGGCAAAACTAGCCTAGGTTAGACTAGATAATACTAGACCAGATTAAGCTAGGCTAAGAATAAGTTAGTTTAGGCCAAGCTAGGCCAGATTAGGCTAGATTAAAGCAGACAAGGCCAGATTAGGTAATACTAGGTCACACTAGGCTAGGTTGGGGAAAACTAGGCTTGACTAGGGAAGGTTAATCTCAACAGCACCAGCTTTCCAGGCCTAGCAAAAAAATTACTAGCCCCTCACCCGAGTCTTGAATAGGTCTTTTGAGTCTGTAGGAAAAATAAGAATTAAAAGGTTTGTTGCAGCGCTGCTATTATGGTGGACCTCTCAGTATCGATAATATAATCAATGGTGTACATATGTGGGCTGGTTACTATGGCAACGGGACACTCCACACACACACACACACACACACACACACACACACACACACACACACACACACACACACACACACACACACACACACACACACACACATTTTTTGTAATATTTTTAAATACTTTTCACTGAAGCACGTGATGGGAGGGAGGAGGAGCTTGGTCACTATGATACATACATAGAAGTGAGTTTTCTTTTTCTCGTGTCTGAAGTCATCATTGATACAAGGATCTGAACTTTTTTTTTGTGACTCTCCCTAAAACTACTTCAAACTCTCCATCAAAATACTCTCAAACTTTCCCTTTAATTCTCCCTCCAACCAGGACCTTGAATACTGCAGTTTATTAATATTCAGGGAACCTTCAGCTTTAAATAGATCTCTTGTATTTTCTCCATTAGTTACATAGGAATGTGCATAGCCTTTGTGCTTGAGAATTTATATTGTACCCGAGATGACATCTTCGATGTTTATAATGAACTCTTACCTCTCAGTGATATGTAATGAAAGTGACCAGCAGGGAACGGAGGATCGAGTCTCCATCACTAGTTAGGCTTAATGAGACACTCAGATTTGATGTTTTATGCGATACAATACAATGCAGTACAATACAATGTAGTACAATACTACAATGCAGCATAATATAGTACAACACAATACAATGCAGTACAATACAGTGCAGTACAGTACAACGCAACACACAATACAGTACACCAGTACTGTGCAGTACAGCATAATACAATGCAGAAAAGTGCACTGCAGTACAATACAATTCAGTAAAATACAATACAAAGTAATACATTACGATGCAGTACAATACAACACAGTGCCGTACAATACAATGTAATGCAATACAATACAATGCAGCACAGTACAATACAATGCAGTACAATACAATGCAATACAATACAATACAATACAGTGTAATACAATGTAATACAATGCAATCTAATACAATACCCTTTTTTTAATATGTATATTACATATTCTGACTGGTTTCTTCCTGCTATTTTATTTGTTTATTTTGATTCTTGTATCACTTGGTTCTCTTCATCTTGTTCTCCAGTTCTTCCCTCTCCTTGTTCTCCAGTTCTTCCCTCTCCTTGTTCTCCAGTTCTTCCCTCTCCTTGTTCTCCAGTTCTTCCCTCTCCTTGTTCTCCAGTTCTTCCCTCTCCTTGTTCTCCAGTTCTTCCCTCTCCTTGTTCTCCAGTTCTTTCCTCTCCTTGTTCTCCAGTTCTTCCCTCTCCTTGTTCTCCAGTTCTTTCCTCTCCTTGTTCTCCAGTTCTTCCCTCTCCTTGTTCTCCAGTTCTTTCCTCTCCTTGTTCTCCAGTTCTTTCCTCTCATTGTTCTCCAGTTCTTTCCTCTCCTTGTTCTCCAGTTCTTCCCTCTCCTTGTTCTCCAGTTCTTCCCTCTCCTTGTTCTCCAGTTCTTCCCTCTCCTTGTTCTCCAGTTCTTCCCTCTCCTTGTTCTCCAGTTCTTCCCTCTCCTTGTTCTCCCGTTCTTCCCACTCCTTGTTCTTCAGTTCTTCTCTCTCCTTGTTCTCCCGTTCTTCCCACTCCTTGTTCTTCAGTTCTTCCCTCTCCTTGTTCTCCCGTTCTTCCCACTCCTTGTTCTTCAGTTCTTCCCACTCCTTGTTCTCCAGTTCTTCCCTCTCCTTGTTCTCCCGTTCTTCCCACTCCTTGTTCTCCAGTTCTTCCCTCTCCTTGTTCTCCCGTTCTTCCCACTCCTTGTTCTTCAGTTCTTCCCTCTCCTTGTTCTCCCGTTCTTCCCACTCCTTGTTCTCCATTTCTTCCCTCTCCTTGTTCTCCCGTTCTTCCCACTCCTTGTTCTTCAGTTCTTCTCTCTCCTTGTTCTCCCGTTCTTCCCACTCCTTGTTCTTCAGTTCTTCCCTCTCCTTGTTCTCCCGTTCTTCCCACTCCTTGTTCTTCAGTTCTTCCCACTCCTTGTTCTTCAGTTCTTCCCTCTCCTTGTTCTCCCGTTCTTCCCACTCCTTGTTCTTCAGTTCTTCCCTCTCCTTGTTCTCCCGTTCTTCCCACTCCTTGTTCTCCAGTTCTTCTCTCTCCTTGTTCTCCAGTTCTTCCCTCTCCTTGTTCTCCAGTTCTTCCCACTCCTTGTTCTCCCGTTCTTCCCACTCCTTGTTCTTCAGTTCTTCCCTCTCCTTGTTCTCCCGTTCTTCCCACTCCTTGTTCTTCAGTTCTTCCCACTCCTTGTTCTTCAGTTCTTCCCTCTCCTTGTTCTCCAGTTCTTCCCTCTCCTTGTTCTCCCGTTCTTCCCTCTCCTTGTTCTCCCGTTCTTCCCTCTCCTTGTTCTCCCGTTCTTCCCACTCCTTGTTCTTCAGTTCTTCCCTCTCCTTGTTCTCCCGTTCTTCCCACTCCTTGTTCTTCAGTTCTTCCCACTCCTTGTTCTCCAGTTCTTCCCTCTCCTTGTTCTCCAGTTCTTCCCACTCCTTGTTCTCCAGTTGTTCCCTCTCCTTGTTCTTCAGTTCTTCTCTCTCCTTGTTCTCCAGTTCTTCCCTCTCCTTGTTCTCCAGTTGTTCCCTCTCCTTGTTCTTCAGTTCTTCTCTCTCCTTGTTCTCCCGTTCTTCCCACTCCTTGTTCTCCAGTTCTTCCCTCTCCTTGTTCTCCCGTTCTTCCCACTCCTTGTCCTCCAGTTTCTCCATCATCACTTCTCTTATCTCCAAGTATTCTTGTAGGCTCTTCACACTTTCTATATTGATCTTCTTCCACCTTCATCGCCTCAACCACTATCCTGACACCGATTTTTTATATAGTTTTTTACAGCACGTAACTCCAGTCCGGGACTCAAGCACGCCCACGGCACGCCCACGGCACGCCCACGGCACGCCCACGGCACGCCCACGGCACGCCCACGGCACGCCCACGGCACTGCACACCCACATCTACAACGTACCAATAATTGGATTAACTAAATCTTGCGCAGCCTAGCATATCCAGAGATGACGCAACACAACCTAGCACAATCCTAACACAACACATCCTAGCACAAACGTAAAACACAACAGTGTTGGGGTGTGTCAGTGGGGTTTCAGTGGGGTGTCAGTGGGGCGTCAGTGGGGTGTCAGTGGGGTGTCAGTGAGGTGTCAGTAAAGTGTATCAGAGAGTTGTCAGTGAGGTGTGCGAGAGGTCTCGCGTGAAGCGCTAACAATTATATTAAAAGGTTATTTACAAATTTGAATAATCAATTAATTTTATATAGAATCCTTTGTTATATGGTACCGCCCTTAACAAGTCATTAAAACTGCATATGATATGGAACCATCGCCAAAATGCCTTGGTGTCGGAGTTGAGAGAATAATTGGCAACTCCTTGCATAACACTGAGGTATTTCCCCGTCAAGACAGGTGTTGCCAGAGTATGAATGAATGACAAGAGTCTGTGATTCCAGACATTGAAATTGACTTGTACTGAGAACTGTACTGTGTGTCTCAAGAAATTTTAGAATAATTTACTCCGGAATATATCTTGGTTCGGGTATGAGAAACTGATTACCACATCTTTCGTATAATATCTGTGTAGTGAATTACAAAACGTCACTGGTTGATGAACTATCTTCAGAATAGATACCCAGGTCTTGTTCATTTCCGTTGGCCTGCAAGTGATGAGTTAATTTCCATATTCACATAGAGGTAAAGTTAGAAATATTTAATAATTATTAGAATTTTCCCTTTAAAACTATAATATTAATTATTATCTTCCGTACTGTGACTTTAAACTTAGCCTGTAAAAAATAAATTATTTACAAGGTATTTTTTACTATAATTGTAAATATCCTGTGGGTTATATGACTTCAGAATAACTTCCCATAACCCCAGCGGGTTTAGTGCTTCCCACTGACAATCATAGCTCGCCACACAGTGTCTTAAAGTTAGTTTGTAGGTAAACTTTGATCTACCACCTGCCCCTCTCTCCTCCCTGCCCCCCTTCTCTCTCTCTCTCTCCTCCTTGCCCCTCTCTTGTATCCTGCCTCTCTCTCTCTCTCTCTCTCTCTCTCCCTCTCCCTCTCCCTCTCCCTCTCTGTCTTCTCCCCCTCTCTACTTATTCCTTCCTCTTTCTCCTACCTCTCATGCTTTTCCTGAAATACTTAGGCCAGGTGTGGCTGACTTAGGCCAGGTGTGACTGACTTAGGCCAGGTGTGACTGACTTCCGCTAGGCGTGGCAGACGTTCGCCAGGTGTGGCTGACATACGTTAGGCGTGCGAAGTGTGTTGTAACAGTGTAGCAACAGCAGCAGCAACAACAACAACAGTAGTAACTGAGGTTACAAACAATGGCTGGGATGGTGAGTGGCTCACTCCTTCACCTTACACATCTATTATTGCTACACACAACAATGACCTTAAAGCTGACCCACCTCTCTTCTACCACCTTATCCTCCCTCTTCCCTGCGTCATTCTCCTTCCCCTCCTCCTCTTTCTCTTCCTTGTGTATCTGTCCAACCTTTACCTGAGTCCTCCATGGTTCCCTCTCATTCTTCTCTCCCTCCTCCTTGTGTCCCAGTTTTGTCCTCAGTCTTCATAAAAATAATATTCTTCCTCTTCAGCATAACATCTACGTATCTTAGATGTTCCTATTATTTTCCCTTTGTAGTTTCCTGTCTTCATGTTTCTTTGCACATATTCTGAAGCTTTGTTTCATTGCCTCTTCTTTGTACTTTTTCTAAAATTTTCCTTCCTCACCTCTTCTTTGTACTTATTGTAGATACTAAATCGTTTAACCACCACCGTTAATACTTAACAAATCATTAGAAGTTGCCAGAAGCCTGGAAATTAGCAAATTTTATCCCAGTATTTAAAAGGGTGACGAGAGTTGCCTCAGCCATCGTAATTGATATTGATATTGATTTCAGATTTATAAACAGAGATCATTACGAGAGACAAGATAGTTAATTTTTTGGAAAATAATGACCTAATAATCGGATATCAGCATAGATTCCTGACCAACTTGCCTGACCAACTTTTTTATTTTTCCATTTATATATTCCAAAATCCATTCGATAAGGTATACCAACATGAAAGCAAGTGGTATATGACTGACTTAGAGACGAAACGTTGATTCTTCATAGAGACGTATTTAGTGGCAAGATTCTTGGTTCACTTTTCTTGACAATAGACATAAATGATCTCAATTAATACCCCCTCCCCACACACACAGGGGGGAATTGAAAGGCATTCAGGCTCAGTTCAGAGAAATGGAACACACATCCAATTCCCTAGATCAAGAGCCCCTCACCATCGTCAAGGAACCTCCCTTGAGGGGAAAAAAACGCAACATGCAAAGACTTGATCTGAGGCATGGGTAAGTGCAAGTGTAGATAAGTATAAAGTAATGCATTTTGGATAAATAATTCAGAGCTTGAATACAAAATTTCTGGCAACAAACTAACCAAAACAACAGAAAAGGAACTTTGAGTAATGATAAGCAACCATTTCAGTGCAGTCAGGCTAACAGAACGCTAGGCCTCATAGCTAGAAACTTGGAGTACAGAACATCAGATACTTTATTGACTCTTATAAAGCACTTCTGAGACCGCAACTTGAATACGTTCTTTAGTTTTGGTCTATAATTTACAATTTACATAAAACATGAAGAGACACTGGAGAGGTTACCGAGCTCCTACCATCACTTAAAAACAGACCTTATGAAGAAAGTCCCCAACCATTTAACATCTCCGGAGACTACGAAATCTCACTCATACCTTTAAGATATTAAGTGGTTTTAATACATTCAAACATTTGAAATGCAAAATGAGACCATATCTCGGAATAACCAAGTGGAACTTCCGAGCAGGCGATGCAACATAAATGCATGCAATGTTTTTGTGTGTGCATGAGCGCCAATAGAATTCTAGCAGAATGGAATCTGCAAACATGAAGACAATACAGTTATTTAATAACCAACTGGACAAGTAATTCCCAAGTGTATGATTCATCTAGATACCACACTGGAGCAAATTGAAGTCAATGAATTCCTGGCGATTGTTCATGTACTATAACAGAACGATCAGGTAACAACGAGGATGGTTAAAATTGTAATAATGGCAGGAGTAGATGGTCGTATTAGTTGTAGGAGTGTACGTAGTAGAGTAACACAAGTTGTTACAATAGAAACTCTTAATTAAGTACATGTACTTGTAGCCCGACCTTCCATCCACTTCCATCTCTTTCTAATTTCAGGTTATTTTTCCGCTTTGATATAGTGTATTTTTTCCGTTTTCTTGCCGGGAGTGGCCGGAAGGAGTGGAAGGGGGGAGGGGGGGAGAGCCTTCTGCTTCACTCTGCCTGACTCAAACACCTAGATAATACACGATAGTCCGTAATCTATGTAGAAGTAGATTGTTCTTATCAGCTGATAGTTTCGGTGTATTCTCTCAAATCCTCTGCTGTCTGTCCCATGTACTCTCATTCCTGAAGCTCTCTTTGTTCCATTACCTCTTTTTTTATATATATTCCGTGCCTTTCAGTGTTTTCTTTATACGTAGTTTAAAGATCTCAATTTTCTCTCTTCTTCCTTAAATGCCAGTGAGATGTGAGATATTAACTGCAATATTATACAACATTTCCACATCAATGAAGACTTTCCTTCCCGACCAATACCTCTTCATGTCTGTCTCTTGCTAACATTAACTTTCCTTTAGAGAGAGAGAGAGAGAGAGAGAGAGAGAGAGAGAGAGAGAGAGTATACATCAGCAAAACTTCCCCGCGGGGGAAATAGAGGCCCAGCGAATTTAAAGGACACTTAGGCGGAGGGGGAAATGGAGGAGTTATTGCAGTGTTTATAGTAGTCAGTCCATTAGTGTTTACCAACACTCCCTCCCATCCCCCCCATCTCCCTAGCTTCCCTTACTCTATCTCTCTTTCCCTTTCCTCCATCTTACCTTGCCTTCTTTTTCCTTTCCTCCAGCTTCTCTTCCCCTTCTCCCCTCCCTCTTCTTCCATCGTCTCCCTACCCATCCTTCACCTCCCTTCTTTCCTCATTCCCTTACGGCCTGTTTATTTCCTCAGCATGCTCGATCTTTAGTATCTTCCTGTTGTAAATATATTTCTGAGAGAGAGAGAGAGAGAGAGAGAGAGAGAGAGAGAGAGAGAGAGAGAGAGAGAGAGAGAGAGAGAGAGAGAGAGAGAGAGAGAGAGAGAGAGAGAACTCGACAGTAGAGGTTGCAAGACCGTACGAGGCACAAGTGTACTCACACGTTGAGTATGCTCCACTTTCTTGGATTGCCTGCCTCTCATCTCATCTGTGACTTCTTGACAGAATAGAAAACAGAGCAAGACGACTCATCTCTCGTCTGGACCCGGCCTGGACAGATCCCCCATTTGAGCAGAGCCTTCAACACCGGAGGAATGTGGGTGCCCTTACTGTTTTGTACAAGGTCAATGTTGTCAAGGTACCTCACTTGGCTCAGTTTAGTGAACAGCGAGAAGACATTTTCTTCACCACATGACGGGCAGCAAATAGCAACTACACTCTGGCTGTACCATTCTCCAGAACATCACTTCATCTGAGATCATTCATTCCTAGAATGACTCGAATCTGCAACATGTTCGTGCAACAAAATAACATCGCTGAAATAAAGTCAATTGACCAAATGAAATCGCTGGCTCAAAAATGGCTCCAACTTCATCATATTCCCTATTTGTATGTCTCATAATAATAAGGCTTTCAAATGAGCTGAGTTAGGTAACAGCTCTTAGCTTGTAAATAAAAGTAAGAACTCTTAACCTAACCTTGTAAAAACATTGTGTGACAGACACAGACAGACAGACAGACAGACTACGACTACCTGACTGACTAACTCAGACATTAAGAGAAATGGAACAAAGAAGCACGTCACAAAAAATCTTTTGTCAGTCTGTCGTCAAGAATTATACACTTCTGGATTCGTGTGTGTTATTCAGTAGAAAAAACACACAAGATGGATTCTCAGTCCTCAAACATAAGCAAAAATACTTTGTCATTACGCTTATGGTTACCTGTAGATTGGTTACCCGTAAATTGTTTACCTGTAAATTGGTTATCTGAAGACGGTTTGGGGGGCCACATCCCCCGTAGCTCAGTTCCACACCATACCTCCCTTTTGCTGATCTGATTGACCAGGCTGTTGATGCTAGCTGCACGCAGACCAACAGGCACCACAGCTGAAGAGGAAATAACTTGAGGAACTTATCCAGTTTCCTCTTTAAAACAGCTGTGAACCTGTTGGTAATTCACCTTATTGTAGTTAAAGGAAAATGAGTGCAAACAAACTGGACAAATGTATTTGAAGTGCTCACTTGAGCGCACTCATGTACGTTACTCATAATTTCTTTTATCCTTTTATGTGTGACGGGAGGATAAGTCTTGGTCCCTTTACACTTATTGAGATATTTCTTAGTATATTCATTGTACCCTGAGTGTTGTGGTGGTGAGTGCGGGTAGAGGCAGTTATGAGTGATTGACATTTTGACAGCAGCAGCACTCGGCTCACTCGAGATCCACGCCACATGTTGTGGGTATTTTAAGCTATGGGAAGCTCTCCAAGCTCCATACACTCTACTTATTTTCACTGTTGTAAATGAGGCTGCAATATTCTAAATCAAAGCAATATGAATTAAAGGGCGGGGCCAGAAGCTATTACTCGACCCCTTCGAACACAACTAATAGAGTACACTCAAGTTTTTTTTTTTTTTTTTTTTGAGTAATATTAAATAAACATTTATCGCAATATTAGAGGCAACGTCAAAATTATCCTGCAAGTTTAATTTAGCCTTACTTCTGATTACTTACTTCTGATTACTTACTTCTGAATGGCCTGTAAATCATTTTTTTTTTTAAGAAACCATCAGGATTTATTTACTCAGAGGTGACTGTCTCTCTACGTTTATATTGAGAGTTTATTTCCAACATTAGGGATTGAAGTATTTTTGACTGGTAGGAAACAGGTTATGCTGCATCAATGACCCTCGTGTAGTTTACCTGGAGTTTACCTGGAGAGGGTTTCGGGGGTCAACGCCCCCGCGGCCCGGTCTGACACCAGGCCTCATGGTGGATCAGGGTCTGATCAACCAGACTGTTACTGCTGGCCGCACGCAAGCTGACGTACGAACCACAGCCCGGTTGGTCAGATACTGACTTTAGGTGCCTGTCCAGTGCCTTCTTGAAGACAGCCAGGGGTCTATTGGTAATCCCCCTTATGTATGCTGGGAAGCAATTGAACAGCCTTGGGCTCCAGACACTTACTGTGTTGTATCTCAGTGTACTCGTGGCGCCCCTGCTTTTCATCAGGGGAATGTTGCATCTCCTGCCGAGTCTTTTGCTTTCACATGGAGTGATTTTCGTGTACAGGTTTGGTACCAATCCCCTCAGGACCTCCCAAGTGTATATTATCATGTATCTCTCTCGCCTGCGTTCCAGGGAATACAGATTTAGGACCTTCAACCGTTCTCAGTAGTTTAGGTGCCTTATCGCACTTGTGTGTGCCGCGAAAGTTCTTTGTACACTCTCTAGGTCTGCAATGTCGCCAGTCTTGAAGGATGCCGTTAGTGTACAGCAGTATTCCATCCTAGAGAGCACAAGCGATTTGAAGAGAATCATCATGGGCTTGGCGTCCCTAGTTTTGAAGGTTCTAATTATCCATCCTATCATTTTCCTAGCGGATGAGGTAGATACGTTGTTGTGGTCTTTGAAGGCGAGATCCTCTGACAGTATCACTCGCAGGTCCTTCACATTACTTTTCCGCTCTGTTGTATAGTTAGAATTTGTGGTATACCCTGACACAATTTTAATTTCTTCAAGTTTTCCATATCTGAGTAGTTGAAATTTCTCCTCGTTGAACTTCATATTGTTTTGAGTGGCCCATTCGAAGATTTGGCCACTCAGCCAACCATTATTACATTCTTCTTAGTCAAGCATAAAACAGATACAGGAATACCTGGAGTATGACAGGTAGATGGCAATAGTAAGAGAGGAAGTTTGCGGGTTGTTGTGAATGAAGAGTGGGGTCCCCCCAAGTATCAGTGGTGGGCCCCTGCCAGACCACCACCACAGCCCTTGCCAACCCTGCCAGACCACCACCACAGCCCTTGCCAACCCTGCCAGACCACCACCACAGCCCTTGCCAACCCTGCCAGACCACCACCACAGCCCTTGCCAACCCTGCCAGACTACCACAGCCCTTGCCAACCCTGCCAGACCACCACCTCCCCCCCCTTGCCAACCCTGCCAGACCACCACCACCCTTGCCAACCCTGCCAGACCGCCAGCACCCTTGCCAACCCTGCCAGAGAGTAACATACCCTCGTCTCCCATGCCTTAGCTCCATTTAGCATACCTCTTCCTGGCTGCTCTTTTCCTCTCCTCTCTTATCTTCCTTAACTGCTTCCTGTCATTTCCCCTTCGCTCCTTCAACTTTATCCACCTCTTCACCAGCATTTTATTTCTCACCTTCTTTGTTATTATCACATCGCCTCTCTCTTC
>NC_091355.1:35000-100000 GCF_038502225.1 Cherax quadricarinatus
TGGCTGGGGAAGACTGGTATGGGGGAGGAATGGTTGGGGAAGACTTGTGTGGGGGAGGACTGGCTGGGGAAGACTGGTGTGGCGGAGGACTGACTGGGGAAGACTGGTGTGGGGGAGGACTGGCTGGGGAAGGCTGCTGTTGGGGAGGACTGGCTGGGGAAGACTGGTATGGGGGAGGAATGGCTGGGGAAGACTGGTGTGGGGGAGGACTGGCTGGGGAAGACTGGTGTAGGGGAGGACTGACTGGGGAAGACTGGTGGGGGGAGGACTGGCTGGGGAAGGCTGCTGTTAGGGAGGACTGGCTGGGGAAGACTGGTGTGGGGGAGGAATGGCTGGGGAAGACTGGTGTGGGGGAGGACTGGCTGGGGAAGACTAGTGGGAGGGAGGACTGACTGGGGAAGACTGGTGTGGGGGAGGACTGACTGCGGAGGACTGGTGTGGGGAAGGACTGACTGGGGAAGCCTGGTGTGAGGGAGGACTGGCTGGGGAAGACTGGTGTAGGGGAGGACTGACTGGGGGAGACTGGTGTGGGGGAGGACTGACTGGGTAAGACTGGTGTGAGGGAGGACTGACTGGGAAAGACTGGTGTGGGGGAGGACTGACTGGGGAAGACTGGTGTGGGGGAGGACTGACTGGGAAAGACTGGTGTGGGGGAGGACTGACTGGGGAAGACTGGTGTGGGGAAGGACTGACTGGGGAAGACTGGTGTGGGGAAGGACTGACTGGGGAAGACTGGTGTGGGGGAGGACTGACTGGGGAAGACTGGTGGGGAGGACTGACTGGGGGAGATTGGTGTGGGGAGGACTGGCTGGGGAAGACTAGTGTGGGGGAGGACTGACTGGGAAAGACTGGTGTGGGGGAGGACTGACTGGGAAAGACTGGTGTGGGGGAGGACTGACTGGAAAAGACTGGTGTGGGGGAGGACTGACTGGGGAAGGCTGGTGGGGAGGACTGACTGGGGAAGACTGGTGTAGGAGAGGACTGACTGGGGGAGACTGGTGTGGGGGAGGACTGACTGGGGAAGACTGGTGTGTGAGGGAGGACTGACTGGGGAAGACTGGTGTGGGGGAGGACTGACTGGGGAAGACTGGTGTGGGGGAGGACTGACTGGGAAAGACTGGTGTGGGGGAGGACTGACTGGGGAAGACTGGTGTGGGGAAGGACTGACTGGGGAAGACTGGTGTGGGGAAGGACTGACTGGGGAAGACTGGTGTGGGGGAGGACTGACTGGGGAAGACTGGTGGGGAGGACTGGGGGAGATTGGTGTGGGGAGGACTGGCTGGGGAAGACTAGTGTGGGGGAGGACGTGACTGGGAAAGACTGGTGTGGGGGAGGACGGACTGGGAAAGACTGGTGTGGGGTAGGACTGACTGGAAAAGACTGGTGTGGGGGAGGACTGACTGGGGAAGGCTGGTGGGGAGGACTGACTGGGGAAGACTGGTGTGGGGGAGGACTGACTGGGGAAGACTGGTGTGGGGAAGGACTGACTGGGGAAGACTGGTGTGGGGGAGGACTGACTGGGGAAGGCTGGTGGGGAGGACTGACTGGGGAAGACTGGTGTGGGGGAGGACTGACTGGGGAAGACTGGTGTGGGGGAGGACTGGCTGGGGAAGACTGGTGTGGGGGAGGACTGACTGGGTAAGACTGGTGTGGGGGAGGACTGACTGGGGAAGACTGGTGTGGAGGAGGACTGGCTGGGGAAGACTGGTGTGGTGGAGGACTGACTGGGGAAGACTGGTGTGGGGGAGGACTGACTGGGAAAGACTGGTGTGGGGGAGGACTGACTGGGGAAGACTGGTGTGGGGAAGGACTGACTGGGGAAGACTGGTGTGGGGGAGGGCTGACTGGGAAGACTGGTGTGGGGAAGGACTGGCTGGGGAAGACTGGTGTGGGGGAGGACTGACTGGGGAAGACTGGTGTGGGGGAGGACTGACTGGGGAAGCCTGGTGTGGGGGAGGACTGACTGGGCAAGACTGGTGTGTGGGAGGACTGGCTGGGGAAGACTGGTGTGGGGGAGGACTGACTGGGGAAGACTGGTGTGGAGGAGGACTGGCTGGGGAACACTGGTGTGGGGGAGGACTGACTGGGGAAGACTGGTGCGGGGGAAGACTGACTGGGGAAGACTGGTGTGGAGGAGAACTGACTGGGGAAGACTGGTGTGGAGGAGGACTGGCTGGGGAACACTGGTGTGGGTGAGGACTGACTGGGGAAGACTGGTGCGGGGGAAGACTGACTGGGGAAGACTGGTGTGGAGGAGGACTGACTGGGGAAGACTGGTGTGTGGGAGGACTGACTGGGGAAGACTGGTGTGGGGGAGGACTGACTGGGGAAGACTGGTGTGGGTGAGGACTGACTGGGGAAGACTTGAGTGGGGGAGGACTGGCTGGGGAAGACTGGTGTGGGGGAGGACTGACTGGGGAAGACTGGTGTGGGGGAGGACTGGCTGGGGAAGACAGGTGTGGGGGAGGGCTGACTGGGGAAGACTGGTGTGGGGGAGGACTAACTGGGGAAGACTGGTGTGGGGGAGGACTGGCTGGGGAAGACTGGTGTGGGAGAGGACTGACTGGGGAAGACTGGTGTGGGGAGGACTGATTGGGGAAGACTGGTGTGGGGGAGGACTGGCTGGGGAAGACTGGTGTAGGGGAGGACTGACTGGGGAAGACTGGTGTGAGGGAGGACTGGCTGGGGTAGACTGGTGTGGGGGAGGACTGACTGGGGAAGACTGGTGTGGGTGAGGACTGACTGGGGAAGACTGGTGTGGGGGAGGACTGGCTGGGGAAGACTGGTGTGGGGGAGGACTGACTGGGGAAGACTGGTGTGGGGGAGGACTGGCTGGAGAAGACTGGTGTGGGGGAGGGCTGACTGGGGAAGACTGGTGTGGGGGAGGACTGACTGGGGAAGACTGGTGTCGGGGAGGACTGGCTGGGGAAGACTGGTGTGGGGGATGACTGACTGGGGAAGACTGGTGTGGGGAGGACTGATTGGGGAAGACTGGTGTGGGGGAGGACTGACTGGGGAAGACTGGTGTGGGGGAGGACTGACTGGGGAAGACTGGTGTGGAGGAGGACTGGCTGGGGAAGACTGGTGTGGGGGAGGACTGACTGGGGAAGACTGGTGTGGGGGAGGACTGACTGGGGAAGACTGGTGTGGGGGAGGACTGACTGGGGAAGACTGGTGTGGGGGAGGACTGACTGGGGAAGACTGGTGTGGGGGAGGACTGACTGGGGAAGACTGGTGTGGGTGAGGACTGACTGGGGAAGACTGGTGTGGGGGAGGACTGGCTGGGGAAGACTGGTGTGGGGGAGGACTGACTGGGGAAGACTGGTGTGGGGGAGGACTGGCTGGGGAAGACTGGTGTGGGGGAGGGCTGACTGGGGAAGACTGGTGTGGGGGAGGACTGACTGGGGAAGACTGGTGTGGGGGAGGACTGGCTTGGGAAGACTGGTGTGGCGGAGGACTGACTGGGGAAGACTGGTGTGGGGGAGGACTGACTGGAGAAGACTGGTGTGGGTGACGACTGACTGGGGAAGACTGGTGTGGGGGAGGACTGGCTGGGGAAGACTGGTGTGGGGGAGGACTGACTGGGGAAGACTGGTGTGGGGGAGGACTGGCTGGGGAAGACTGGTGTGGGGGAGGGCTGACTGGGGAAGACTGGTGTGGGGGAGGACTGACTGGGGAAGACTGGTGTGGGGGAGGACTGGCTTGGGAAGACTGGTGTGGCGGAGGACTGACTGGGGAAGACTGGTGTGGGGGAGGACTGACTGGGGAAGACTGGTGTGGGTGAGGACTGACTGGGGAAGACTGGTGTGGGTGAGGACTGACTGGGGAAGACTGGTGTGGGGGAGGACTGACTGGGGAAGACTGGTGTGGGGGAGGACTGACTGGGGAAGACTGGTGTGGGGGAGGACTGACTGGGGAAGACTGGTGTGGGGAGGACTGATTGGGGAAGACTGGTGTGGGGAAGGACTGACTGGGGTAGACTGGTGTGGGAGAGGACTGACTGGGGAAGACTGGTGTGGGGAAGGGAACTATCTACACTCAACACTCCCGGCTTTTATCTGCCATTCGCTCTACAGTTTTTATTAACAGCTGCCATCAAATGGGTTTTCGATTGCACAACCGCGAATCGCGATTAAATAAAGCAAACTACTGCGGCCGTAAAGCGTTTATGCGACCACAGCTGCCTGCGATAGGGCCATCGCAATTGTTAATTTGCGTTATGATTGCTATCTTGCTTGCGGTGAGTGAAGGTGACCTCTGGGTAAGGGTTATTCAGGGCAAGCAGGTCACGCTGCACTCTTAACTAACGTCAGTTGGGACCTGTAGCTAACCTGACCAAACTCATACACGCATGAGCTAGCCCAGTAGCTAGAGCTCATCTCTCATCCTCTCTTTCAAGTAGGGATGCGAGAAAACTAGTGGATAAAAGGAAGGAAGAATAGCAGAAGTAAAAATGGAAAAAATAACCACGAAAAAAAATAATCAAGTTGGTCAAACAATCGGAATGCCTCTTACCGACCAGAGACGTACATTGTGCCACGACATATTGTGCCACGACATATTGTGCCACGACATATTGTGCCACGACATATTGTGCCACGACATATTGTACCACGACATATTGTGCCACGACATATTGTGCCACGACATATTGTGCCACGACATATTGTGCCACGACATATTGTGCCACATATTGTATCAAACTAAATGGTGCAAAATCAGAACTGCTTTACGGCCACATTGAAGGTAAAATAAAAGAGTTTGACCAAAGAATTCAGCTAAGGATAGAAGGAACGCTTAGAGAAAACGATGAAGTATGTGGACATCTAAACAGGAGCTTTCAGATTGTTTACACAAAATATCTTAGCTCAGTGCTGGTACGAGAACATAAAAGGAAAAGCAGAACAGGGGTAGGGAGGTGTAAGACAACAAAGGACGAATTCTGAACACCTTCAAAGACC
The DNA here is from genome assembly GCF_038502225.1 of Cherax quadricarinatus. Lineage (NCBI taxonomy): Eukaryota > Metazoa > Arthropoda > Malacostraca > Decapoda > Parastacidae > Cherax > Cherax quadricarinatus. The sequence continues at coordinate 39,962 of NC_091355.1, forward strand.
AACAGATCATTCACTCCATCCGGGACTCACCTGCAGACTGATATCTTTGACAGGTGTACCTTGCACAGAAATGGAGAAATTGATATTCTTAAGAATAGTAGAACACTAAAAGAATAGTTTATCTAAGAAAAACATCATGGATTTATAGATGGAAAGTTACAGAAATGAGCTGCATAGTATTATAGATTATATAGAATAAGTATGCACAGACTGCATTCTTCTCGACGGGATGTTCAATAAATAAGCCAAACTAATAGAAAGGTAAAAACTAATAAGCGAATCATAAGATATAAAAAGGAGATAAAAGATGAGAGACGAAGTGATTGTGTGGGGAGGGGAGCGGGACACACACACACACACACACACACACACACACACACACACACACACACACACACACACACACACACACACAGAACACAGGACGAAAGGAAGACAATGAAAGAGAGAGTTCAAAAACGAAAGGAGAAATGGGAGGAAATGAAAAAGGAGAGCAGAATAACCCAGGATCAAATGGAAGGACAAGCACACCCCCCAGAAACACCTGCAGAAGGACTCCAGCCACGACACCCCCAAGGCAACTGAACAATCCAAACCAACCATCACACACCGATCCCTCTGTTTCCACCCCCCGCACCACAGTTACAGTATTAGAACAGAAGTTGAAGGTTTGGTACACAAATGCAGATGGATTAACGAATAAACATGAGGAATGGCAAGAAAGAATCAATGAGAAGTCCCCAGACATCATAGCAGTTACAGAAACAAAACTCATGGAGACAACAGATGCAATCTTCCCACCAGGATACCAGATCATGAGGAAAGATAGAAGGGGCAGGGGAAGAGGTGGGGTTGCTCTGCTCGTAAAAAACAGATGGAAATTCGAGAAAATGGAAGGAATAGATGAGACGGGAGAAAGAGACTACATAGCAGGTACACTTCAGTCTGGGGAACACAAAGTGGTCATTGCAGTGATGTATAATCCACCACAGAACTGCAGGAGGCCAAGAGAGGAATATGAAGAGAGCAACAGAGCAATGGTGGACACACTTGCTGAGGTGGCAAGAAGAGCTCACTCCAGCAGAGCAAAGTTGCTGGTTATGGGGGATTTCAACCACAGGGAGATTGACTGGGAAAACCTGGAGCCACATGGGGGTCCCGAAACATGGAGAGCCAGGATGTTGGACGTGGTGCTGGAAAACCTCATGCACCAACATGTTAAGGACACTACCAGAGTGAGAGGGGAGGATGAACCAGCAAGATTGGACCTTGTGTTCACCCTGGGCAGCTCAGACATTGAGGACATCAAGTATGAGAGTCCCCTAGGAGCTAGCGACCATGTGGTTCTGTGCTTTGAATACATAGTAGAGCTGCAAGTGGAGAGAATAACAGAAGTAGAATGGGAAAAGCCTGACTATAAAAGAGGGGACTACATAGGGTTGAAGAACTTCCTGCGGGAGGTCCAGTGGGACAGAGAACTGGCAGGAAAGCCAGTAAATGAAATGATGGAATATGTAGCAACAAAATGCAAGGAGGCAGTGGAAAGGTTCATTCCCAAGGGCAACAGTAACAACGGGAAGACCAGAACAAGCCCCTGGTTTACCCGACGGTGTAAGGAGGCAAAAACAAAGTGCAATAGAGAATGGAAAAAGTACAGAAGGCAGAGAACACACGAAAATAGGGAGATCAGCCGCAGAGCCAGGAATGAGTACGCACAGGTAAGGAGGGAGGCCCAGCGACAGTATGAAAATGACATAGCATCGAGAATCAAGACTGACCCGAAACTGTTGTATAGCCACATCAGGAGGAAGACAACAGTCAAAGACCAGGTGATCAGATTAAGGACAGAAGGTGGAGAACTCACAAGAAATGATCAGGAGGTACGTGAGGAGCTGAACAGGAGATTTAAGGAAGTTTTTACAGTAGAGACAGGAAGGGCTGTGGGAAGACAGCACAGAAGGGAACATCAAGAGGGAATATACCAACAAGTGTTGGATGACATACGAACAACTGAGGAGGAGGTGAAGAAGCTCTTAAGTGACCTTGACACCTCAAAGGCGATGGGACCGACAACATCTCCCCAAGGGTCCTTAGAGAAGGAGCAGAGATGCTGTGTGTGCCTCTAACCACAATCTTCAACACATCCCTTGAAACTGGGCAACTACCTGAGAAATGGAAGACAGCTAATGTAGTCCCCATATTTAAGAAAGGAAACAGAAACGAGGCACTAAACTACAGACCTGTGTCTCTGACATGTATTGTGTGCAAAGTCATGGAGAAGATTATCAGGAGGAGAGTGGTCGAACACCTGGAAAGGAACAAGATTATAAATGAAAACCAGCATGGGTTCATGGAAGGCAAATCTTGTATCACAAACCTCCTGGAGTTTTATGACAAGGTAACAGAAGTAAGACACGAGAGAGAGGGTTGGGTAGATTGCGTTTTCCTAGACTGCAGGAAGGCCTTTGACACAGTTCCCCACAAGAGATTAGTGCAGAAGCTGGAGGATCAGGCACACGTAAAAGGAAGGGCACTGCAATGGATAAGGGAATACCTGACAGGGAGGCAGCAACGAGTCATGGTACGTGAAGAGGTATCACAGTGGGCGCCTGTTACGAGCGGGGTTCCACAGGGGTCAGTTCTAGGACCAGTGCTATTTTTGATATATGTGAACGACATGATGGAAGGAATAGACTCTGAAGTGTCCCTGTTCGCAGATGACGTGAAGTTGATGAGAAGAATTAAATCGGACGAGGATGAGGCAGGACTGCAAAGAGACCTAGAGAGGCTGGACATGTGGTCCAGTAACTGGCTTCTCGAATTCAATCCAGCCAAATGCAAAGTCATGAAGATTGGGGAGGGGCAAAGAAGACCGCAGACAGAGTATAGGCTAGGTGGACAAAGACTACAGACCTCACTCAGGGAGAAAGACCTTGGGGTGACCATAACACCGAGCACATCACCGGAGGCACACATCAACCAAATAACCGCTGCAGCATACGGGCGCCTGGCAAACCTGAGAATAGCGTTCCGATACCTTAATAAGGAATCGTTCAAGACACTGTACACTGTGTATGTTAGGCCCATACTGGAGTATGCAGCACCAGTCTGGAACCCACACCTGGTCAAGCACGTCAAGAAGTTAGAGAAAGTACAAAGGTTTGCAACAAGGCTAGTCCCAGAGCTCAAGGGAATGTCGTACGAGGAAAGGTTAAGGGAAATCGGACTGACGACACTGGAGGACAGAAGGGTCAGAGGAGACATGATAACGACATACAAGATACTGCGGGGAATAGACAAGATGGACAGAGATAGGATGTTCCAGAGAGGGGACACACAGACAAGGGGTCACAACTGGAAGCTGAAGACTCAGACGAGTCACAGGGACGTTAGGAAGTATTTCTTCAGTCATAGAGTTGTCAGCAAGTGGAATAGCCTAGCAAGTGAAGTAGTGGAGGCAGGAACCATACATAGTTTTAAGAAGAGGTATAACAAAGCTCAGGAAGCAGAGAGAGAGAGGATCCAGTAGCGATCAGTGAAGAGGCGGGGCAGGAGCTGAGTCTCGACCCCTGCAACCACAATTAGGTGAGTACAATTAGGTGAGTACACACACACACACACACACACACACACACACACACACACACACACACACACACACACACACACACACACACACACACACACACACACACACACACACTACTTACCACGCACAAAGCTAGCAAATTCACCTTCAATACCATCCAGTTTAACATCAAATGCGCCAAATTCTCGCCCATTTCATCAAACTTAGTAATCGAACAAAATGGACAATTTTGCCTCCTTAGGCACCAAATTCACTCGATAATACGTGCAATTTTGTTTCTGGTTCCAGATTACTTTGTACTCAAGTATAATCTTTCTACCCAAGAAAAGTTCTCCTAAACTCAACGCATTTTCATATTTTTTTAAATACTGGCAAAAAAAAATAATTAAAATCTCCGGACATCGGGCTATCCAATCGTTCTACCCTTCCAAAAAAGAATTATTTATAGCTCATAGCTTTTATAATGCTGTAATATTTAGTTATCCGAAACTAATGGAAATTGCATTAGTTTTCTTGAGTGATTTTGGTTCACCAGGTTCGCGTGCTCTATAGATACAGCTTCTCATTGTTATTGATTCTGTCACAATGGAACGTGCCGCTTAGTCTCCCATGACTGGGGGGAAATAATTTGGCGTTTTAAAAAACTCATCTTAAAACGTAGGATGCCGATGTTTACAGTTTTGGTCCTCTAAATTGGTATTATGACTTCGATGGTCCAAAGTCTGTCTTGCATGCTGCAAATATTACTTTTAAATTCTTCAATGTGGCGTCGATTTTCTATTGTCTGATTTTATTGCTTTATTCTGCTTTTCAAGCATTTGACTTCGTTAAATTTCAGTGTCCCAGCGTCAAACTTTGTCGTTCTAGTGTCTGATTTCAAAGCGTCATCATCAGAGATGTTGCAACGTCTACCCTTGATGTTACAGCGTCTTGACATCGTAGTTCTAGCTTCTGATTTCAATGTTGCAAAGTCTTACCTCGAGATTGCAGACTCTGACTTCGATGTGCAGAAGACTGAACAAGACAAACCAAAATAGGCTGACTACTCGTTTTAGAAGCAAACTCTTTTTGCATAGTTTAGCTCTCAAGACAAGGTAGACGAGCTAAGTTCACATTACTTCCACCTTTTAACAATCTTCATAAAAAAAAACAGACTAATGGATCTAGGTATATGTTCCTCATAGGTTTAATTTGAAGGTTGTCAGGTAATTTTATCAAACATTAAATAGTTAATTCATCATGACTAGCTAATTCCTCGAAATCGAAAGACAGTCGGAAGATCAGTAAGCCTGATCAATATTAAGGCATAGAACTTCTGCAGTGTTCAGCCATACTGCTCATGAGACCAGCTGCTAGTGGCATTTACTGTTTATTTTTGCGTTAAGCTTCCAATAAAACAGGTAATCTTAAGTTCAGCGAAATATTACCATATTCATAGATTTAGCTACGTTATAACTGGCAGAGGCTGATGGTGAGCCCCTTTATTCTGAGAAAACCAGCCATGGTTATGGTTGACAAATGTAGAGACCAAGCATATTAATTTTTTTTTTTAGACATCATTCCTGGGTGAGGTCGCTCAAATTGTATTGTGCTGTGTCACTGAGAGTCGGTTTTGTCTGACATTTCTCGCCCACTTCTCTCCGGGTCATGTATATAACTCAATAATAAATCCCTAACCCATTAACCTTCCCCACGCACTGGAATCAACTCAATTCTCATGTTTTACCTGGAAAAGGAAAAGTTTTGGCGGGAAATGTTGGCTCGCAAATGTGTGGGTGGCGGTGATTGGTGGACGAGAAGCGGCCAGATAGCCAAGTGTCCTCCCCAACCATCACTCATACTTATTACCCACGAATTATTGAATGTCTCCATCTGTTTTTCATTTTATGCATTATATATATATATATATATATATATATATATATATATATATATATATATATATATATATATATATATATGTATATAAAATTATTAATTATGTGTGTGTGTCTGTCGTGCCGATTAGGTAGAATTGGTCAATTAGCAAGAGCAAACCTAAAATTAATTCCTTTCTAAAATTTTCTCTTATACGTTTAAAAATATATTTTTTTCATTTATGTTAATGTAAAAATTAATAATTTTGCACCAAAAGAGCCTTAGGAAACTTACCTAACCTTATTATAACAAGCGCAATTTAATTTAGCCTAATCAATTTAAATGAAATATATTTTTTCGTTAGGTTCAGAATGATTTTTGCGAAATTATTGCATACACAAATTTTCGCTTGCCTTATTCCGCAATAAGAGCGTTGCTGTTTAAGCCAAAATCGCAAGTTTTACCTATTCTGAACTACATATATAAAAATTATGGTGTGTATATCGAATTCTGATTGTAAAGATTAGAAGACGTGGGGTTGTCCAAAACATAATTTAAGAGGGTGATGGAGGAAGGGTTGTTGAGGTGATGTGGGCATTAAGAGAGGAAGCAAAATAAGATATCAATAGGATGTATAATTCCTGGCTGGAAGGAAGGAGTCGTCCAGGAAGGGTTGGAAGAAGTGCTAAGGGCTTGAGCGCCCAACAGACTTATTCGAACGTGTTAGGAATGGAGACAAGTGTTTTTTTTTTATGGTTTGACGTGCTGTGGGAGTGTGTGCAAGGTAACATGTATGAACGGATTCAGGGAAATCGGTTAGCCGGACTTGACTTCTAAAGGTGTGGCGTACAGTATCTGCACTCTGAAGGAAGAGTGGAGGTGTGGCGTACATTGCCTGCACTCTGAAGGAAGAGTGGAGGTGTGGCGTACAGTGCCTTAACTCTGAAGGATGAGTGGAGGTGTGGCGTACAGTGTCTGCACTCTGAAGGAAGAGTGGAGGTGTGGTGTACAGTGTCTGCACTCTGAAGGAAGAGTGGAGGTGTGGCGTACAGTGCCTTCACTCTGAAGGATGAGTGGAGGTGTGGCGTACAGTGCGTGCACTCTGAAGGAAGAGTGGAGGTGTGGCGTACAGTGTCTGCACTCTGAAGGAAGAGTGGAGGTGTGGCGTACAGTGTCTGCACTCTGAAGGAAGAGTGGAGGTGTGGCGTACAGTGTCTGCACTCTGAAGGAAGAGTGGAGGTGTGGCGTACAGTGTCTGCACTCTGAAGGAAGAGTGGAGGTGTGGCGTACAGTGCCTGCACTCTGAAGGAAGAGTGGAGGTGTGGCGTACAGTGCCTTAACTCTGAAGGAAGAGTGGAGGTGTGGCGTACAGTGTCTGCACTCTGAAGGAAGAGTGGAGGTGTGGCGTACAGTGCCTGCAATCTGAAGGAAGAGTGGAGGTGTGGCGTACAGTGCCTGCAATCTGAAGGAAGAGTGGAGGTGTGGCGTACAATTCCTGCACTCTGATGGAAGGTTGAGGATGTTGCAGATCGGAGGGTCATTTCAACTGTAATATCTGTACACATCTGTCAAGACAGCTGTTTGAGTTAGAATATGTAGTAGAGATCTCACCTTCATTGTTAAATATTTAATGAGACATCAAAGGAGATCACAAGAGTTATATACAGAAGCTTCGACTTAAAAGATAATGAACATGAAATAAAAATTGGCACAGTTGTTGTGTGAATCTTTGTCTTCGCTCGTCTGGTCAATATGTTAATCGTCGACACCGTAATCATCGCCAAAATCAACACTCAGATGAAACAATCAGCTGTGTATTAAATCGGGGTTCAAGTAATAGAGAAGTGGTGAGAAAATCAGAATCGAATAAAACAAGTTAGAAAACCAGAGGGGAACAAGAAAACAGTTCAGAAAGCCAGAAGGGAACAACAGAACAGTTCAGAAAGCCAGAAGGGAACAACAGAACAGTTCAGAAAGCCAGAAGGGAACAACAGAACAGTTCAGAAAGCCAGAAGGGAACAACAAAACAGTTCAGAAAGCCAGAAGGGAACAACAAAACAGTTCAGAAAGCCAGAAGGGAACAACAGAACAGTTCGGAAAGCCAAAAGGGAACAACAGAACAGTTCAGAAAGCCAGAAGGGAACAACAGAACAGTTCAGAAAGCCAGAAGGGAACAATAGAACAGTTCAGAAAGCCAGAAGGGAACAACATAACAGTTCAGAAACCCATGGGGAACATATACACAACATGCAGCAGTCGCAGCTAAAACAATTGAACAAGAGTGGCAAAAAGTTGGCCGGTTCATCAGTGTAGCCGTCACAGGGTAGTCAGAAGCGACACATCCTCCCCCCCTTCCTCCATGACACAAGCCGGGTTTTAACGTTGTGTGGAGGTACAGCCGTCAGGGAGCGCCACCCAGGGACACCTGGCAACACTGCCCTGGGGGCTTACAGTAAATACCCTGAGTGGTGTGCAGAGGCAGCAGGGTATATACACTGAGTGGTATCTGAGTGTATATATAGTGAGAGATGTATCTCCCAGTATTTATATACCCCTCACTATATATACGCTGGTATCTCCCATTGTATGTATAGTGAGAGATGTTTCTCCCTGTATTTATATATCCCTCACTATATATACGCTAGTATTTCCCAGTGTTTATACACTTGAGTAGTGTGTATCTTCCAATGTATATACACTCTTCCTTCTCTTCATTTTCTAACACCCTTTTCTCTCTCCAGCTCCTCTCTCTCTCTCTCTCTCCTCTTAACATCCCTTCTCTCTTTGCTTTTCCACACATCCTTTCTGATTCCCTCTTCTCCACCTCTAGCTGGGTGTGGACACAGGAGACACAATACACGGGGAAGACAGGTGACACGCAGGACACAAGCCTGTCACAGGAGGAACGTCAACTCTAGCTTAGGACATGGGAGACGGACATGGGAGACGGACATGGGAGACGGACATGGAAGACGGACATGGAAGACGGACATGGGAGACGGACATGGGAGACGGACATGGGAGACGGACATAGGGACTGAGACATGGAAAGCGAGTTGGAAAAGATTGGCAGTGGTTCATGAGGGAAGGTTTTACATGGGCAGGACACGCAAGGAGTGAGGGGTCATGTTATTGACCTGTGTGTGTGTGTGTGTGTGTGTGTACTCACCTAGTTGAGGTTGCGGGGGTCGAGTCCGAGCTCCTGGCCCCGCCTCTTCACTGATCGCTACTAGGTCACTCTCCCTGAGCCGTGAGCTTTATCATACCTCTACTTAAAGCTATGTATGGATCCTGCCTCCACTACATCGCTTCCCAAACTATTCCACTTACTGACTACTCTGTGGCTGAAGAAATACTTCCTAACATCCCTGTGATTCATCTGTGTCTTCAGCTTCCAACTGTGTCCCCTTGTTACTGTGTCCAATCTCTGGAACATCCTGTCTTTGTCCACCTTGTCAATTCCTCTCAGTATTTTGTATGTCGTTATCATGTCCCCCCTATCTCTCCTGTCCTCCAGTGTCGTCAGGTTGATATCCCTTAACCTCTCCTCGTAGGACATACCTCTTAGCTCTGGGACTAGTCTTGTTGCAAACCTTTGCACTTTCTCTAGTTTCTTCACGTGCTTGGCTAGGTGTGGGTTCCAAACTGGTGCCGCATACTCCAATATGGGCCTAACGTACACGGTGTACAGGGTCCTGAATGATTCCTTATTAAGATGTCGGAATGCTGTTCTGAGGTTTGCTAGGCGCCCATATGCTGCAGCAGTTATTTGGTTGATGTGCGCTTCAGGAGATGTGCCTGGTGTTATACTCACCCCAAGATCTTTTTCCTTGAGTGAGGTTTGTAGTCTCTGACCCCCTAGACTGTACTCCGTCTGCGGCCTTCTTTGCCCTTCCCCAATCTTCATGACTTTGCACTTGGTGGGATTGAACTCCAGGAGCCAATTGCTGGACCAGGTCTGCAGCCTGTCCAGATCCCTTTGTAGTTCTGCCTGGTCTTCGATCGAGTGAATTCTTCTCATCAACTTCACGTCATCTGCAAACAGGGACACCTCAGAGTCTATTCCTTCCGTCATGTCGTTCACAAATACCAGAAACAGCACTGGTTCTAGGACTGACCCCTGCGGGACCCCGCTGGTCACAGGTGCCCACTCTGACACCTCACAACGTACCATGACTAGCTGCTGTCTTCCTGACAAGTATTCCCTGATCCATTGTAGTGCCTTCCCTGTTATCCCTGCTTGGTCCTCCAGTTTTTGCACCAATCTCTTGTGTGGAACTGTGTCAAACGCCTTCTTGCAGTCCAAGAAAATGCAATCCACCCACCCCTCTCTCTCTTGTCTTACTGCTGTCACCATGTCATAGAACTCCAGTAGGTTTGTGACACAGGATTTCCCGTCCCTGAAACCATGTTGGCTGCTGTTGATGAGATCGTTCCTTTCTAGGTGTTCCACCACTCTTCTCCTGATAATCTTCTCCATGATTTTGCATACTATACATGTCAGTGACACTGGTCTGTAGTTTAATGATTCATGTCTGTCTCCTTTTTTAAAGATTGGGACTACATTTGCTGTCTTCCATGCCTCAGGCAATCTCCCTGTTTCGATAGATGTATTGAATATTGTTGTTAGGGGTACACATAGCGCCTCTGCTCCCTCTCTCAATACCCATGGGGAGATGTTATCTGGCCCCATTGCCTTTGAGGTATCTAGCTCACTCAGAAGCCTCTTCACTTCTTCCTCGGTTGTGTGTACTGTGTCCAGCACTTGGTGGTGTGCCCCACCTCTCCGTCTTTCTGGAGTCCCTGTGAACACTTCTTTGAATCTCTTGTTGAGTTCTTCACATACTTCACGGTCATTTCTTGTTGTTTCTCCTCCTTCCTTCCTTAGCCTGATTACCTGGTCCTTGACTGTTGTTTTCCTCCTGATGTGGCTGTACAACAGTTTCGGGTCAGATTTGGCTTTCGCTGCTATGTCATTTTCATATTGTCTTTGGGCCTCCCTTCTTATCTGTGCATATTCGTTTCTGGCTCTGCGACTGTTCTCCTTATTCTCCTGGGTCCTTTGCCTTCTATATTTCTTCCATTCCCTAGCACACTTGGTTTTTGCCTCCCTGCACCTTTGGGTAAACCATGGGCTCATCCTGGCTTTTTCATTATTCCTGTTACCCTTGGGTACAAACCTCTCCTCAGCCTCCTTGCATTTTGTTGCTACATATTCCATCATCTCATTAACTGGCTTCCCTGCCAGTTCTCTGTCCCACTGAACCCCGTTCAGGTAGTTCCTCATTCCTGTGTAGTCCCCTTTCTTGTAGTTTGGCTTCATTCGTCCTGGCCTTCCTGCTTCTCCCTCCACTTGTAGCTCTACTGTGTATTCGCGCGTGTGCGCGTGTGCGTGCGTACGTGTGCGTGCGCTTTTACTCACCAGTCTGTATTTCTGTGGGTCGACTCCTGGCTCTTAGGCCTGCCTTGTATGCTTCATTTATCAGTATAACTGGTTTCTGGCCTCATGCGAATAGCCATATCTACTCTTGAAACTGTGTACGGAGTTTGCCTCCAACACTTCCACATCCAGTTCATACCAGTTTCATACTACCCTGAGGCTAATATATTACTTCCTAACATCCCTGTTCTCCATGTGTTATTTAACTTCTGTGTCTCGTACGTGGTCTCTGTCCCCTTGTACCTGGTCTATTTGTATCCCTTGTACCTGGTCTATTTGTATCCCTTGTACCTGGTCTATTTGTATCTCTTGTACTTGGTCCATTTGTGTCCCCTGTACACGGTCCATTTGTGTCCCTTGTACACGGTCCATTTGTTTCCCTTGTACACGGTCCATTTGTGTCCCCTGTACACGGTCCATTTGTGTCCCTTGTACACGGTCCATTTGTTTCCCTTGTACACGGTCCATTTGTGTCCTTTGTACACGGTCCATTTGTGTCCCTTGTACACGGTCCATTTGTGACCCTTGTAAGTGGTTCATCTGTGTTCCTTGTACCTGGTTCTTTCTCTTCATCTCCAGTAAACCGTTGTTTCTTCTCTCTTACATTTTATTTGCTTTTGTGTGCTTACCTGTGTATGTTACCTGGGGGTCAGGTGTCACATCTCTTCCTTCATTCTTCCTCCTCGCCTCACTCTCTCCCTTCCTCCCTCAGGGTGACAGTGACGCTCCCCTCCTCCCCTCCTCCCCCTCCTCTCACCCCTCCCCTCTCTCTCGCTCTCCCCCCTCAGGGTGACAGTGACCCCTCCCCTCCTCCCTCGCCTCACTCTCTCCCTTCCTCCCTCAGGGTGACAGTGACCCCTCCCCTCCTCCCTCGCCTCACTCTCTCCCTTCCTCCCACAGGGTGACAGTGACCCTCCCCTCCTCCCTCGCCTCACTCTCTCCCTTCCTCCCTCAGGGTGACAGTGACCCTCCCCTCCTCCCGCGCCTCACTCTCTCCCTTCCTCCCACCGACAGTGACCCTCCCCCTCCCTCGCCTCACTCTCTCCCTTCCTCCCTCTCAGTCCCTTCCTCCCACAGGGTGACAGTGACCCTCCCTCCCTCCCTCCATCAGGGTGACAGTGATATAGTTTCTACGTTCTCTTGCAAACTATAGACCTAATTACTTATAACAAGGCAGTCCTCCACTGCCTTGTGAAGCTTGTCTTGTTTACCACTCCGAGAAAGAAGGTAGGGAGTGTGAGAGGAGAGGGAAGGGAAAGGAATAGGCAGAGAGGGATAGAGCAAGGGGTAGAGAGAAAGACGGATAAGAAAGACGGAGAATAAACGCAAACAAGGGAGAGAGAGAGAAAGAGAGAGAGAGAGAGAGAGAGAGAGAGAGAGAGAGAGAGAGAGAGAGAGAGAGAGAGAGAGAGAGAGAGAGAGCTCAAATGTGGGACAAAACAGGTTATGTAATCATAAATAATATTTTGACTTTTGGTTCACAGAACGAAAACAGCAAAAATTTCTACCATAAATGAATTAAACTGATTAATAAAAAATCTGCTGTATAAATCTTACTGTATTCCTAAAAAAAAAAAAAAACAAAGCTGGGTAAACCCATGGAATCTAAATTTCACGAGAACAAAATTCATGAAAAAGGGCATAACTTGGGAAGGAATACATCCCAAAAGAAAGAAATTCCCAGGGAAATCAACCTCAGAGGGAATAAAACCGAAGGAAATATACCTCAGGGTAAATAATCCCCCAGGGAAGAATAAAACAACATTTTCCAAGCTAATTCAATAACCAGTATCCAGAGAAGTGAAATGAAAATAGAATAAAATCGGTAAAATTAAATTATTCACGTAAAACTAAAATGATTACTAAAGCGGAGAATGGAAATGTGCATTGTATATATATATATATATATACATATATATATATATATATATATATATATATATATATATATATATATATATATATATATATATATATATATATTATAATTAAACATTGTCTGGGAGTTGTGATTAATTTAGAAAAAATACTTTGAAATTTTTCGTTGTCGTATATTTAAATTTTCTTTTTTTGATCAATGTTAAATTGAAATTATATAGTGAATTGTACAGTATTAACATGTTGATTGTTGCTGCCTGATACTTAGCCTGAGTACAGTAAATGTGAACCCCCCAACATACCCCTCCCCTACTACCCTTCCCAATCCCCTGCTCTCACTCTTCCTTGTTTCCTCTTCCCCTCCCTCTCACCTGCTTCACCTCCCCCTCCCTGCTTCTTCTCTCCCTCCCCTGCTTCCCCTCCCCTGCTTCCCCTTCCCTCCTTTCCCTCCCCTGCTTCCCCTCCCCTCCTTTCCCTCCCCTGCTTCCCCTTCCCTCCTTTCCCTCCCCTGCTTCCCCTCCCCTCCTTTCCCTCCCCTGCTTCCCCTCCCCTGCTCTACCGTCCTGTCACTGAAAGTTTTGATCGTTTCCATTCTATGGAAAAATAGAAGAGTAAGAAGAGGAAAAGTAAGAGTAGCAGTGTAGTAGTGGGAGTAAGAAGAGGAATAATAGAAGCAAGTGGAGGAATAATAGGAAGAGATGCCTCTGTGTTTGGGGGGTTACGCGGGTTTGCGTGTTCAGGGGGTAGAGTGCGTATTAGGGAGTGCTCGTGTAGGGGGAGTGGTGGTGCTCGTGTAGGGGGTGGTGGTGGTGCTCGTGTAGGGGGGAGTGGTGGTGGTCGTGAAAGAGTAGAGAGGTGCTTGTGTAAGAGGAGTAGGGGGGTGCTCGTTGAAGGGGAGTAGGGGAGAGCTCGCGTAAGAGTAGGGGGGTGCTCGTGTAAGAGGAGTAGGCGGTGTTCGTGTAACAGGTCTTGTTCATCAGTTTGTGGGTATTCATTACCACCTATAATATAGCAGGTAAAAGGAGACTTGCTCATACTACTGCCCCTCACCCAGGTATCAAACTCGGGTTCTTTCAGCTGAGAGCCCAGCCTTCCTGCCAGCGTCACAAGGCAGTGGGAGGAATTTAATGATATACTGAATCGTTCAAGAAGAGGTTTTGATGCTCTAAAAACAGCTCTTGACGCGGAGAATTCGAGGTACTCTCCTCTTCCTCGTATCAAATCGGATTACCTGCTATTCCCCAGGTGCTGTATGACCCGTAAGGGTTTAGCGTCCAGCATGAACATAATATCAATTTAGTTTTACTTACGGGTTATGGAATAATATTCTTTACTTCTACAAGTACATGTACAAGGTATACAGACCATAGCTGATATCAATGACATACTACTGTTTAGAAAGTCCCTTGTTATGTAGAGCATAATTTGTCCCCGTGCCGGGGATCGATCTCCTGTACGGGTGGAAAGCATTGGGACGTGTTTCCTTAAGACACCTACTGTCCATGTTCACCCATCAGTAAAATAGTTACCTGGGTGTTAGTGGACTGGTGTGGGTCGCATCCTGTGACAAAAATTGACTTAATTTTCGTGAAATACTCTGCATAACAAGCGGCTTTCTGTACAGTAATATGTCACTGATGTCAACTGTGGTCTGTATACCTTATACATGTTCGTGTAGAAATGAAGATTATTATTTTATTAATAATGTAAATTACGACGGAGAAAGTGGTGCACCTGACAGCGTTGATTATCCCACTCTATCTTAACTGTTTATATGGGAATATAATAACTGTCTATAAACACTCATTGTCATGACGACAGGTTCCATTTTTTCAGCATTGTTATTTCATATCGATCCAAGTTTCCTAGGAAGTGGGGCCAGGAGCCGAGGCTCGACTCCCCTCAAGGTGGGGCCAGGAGCCGAGGCTCGACTCCCCTCAAGGTGGGGCCAGGAGCCGAGGCTCGACCCCCTCAAGGTGGGGCCAGGAGCCGAGGCTCTACCCGCTCAAGGTGGAGCCAGGAGCTGAGGCTCGACCCCCTCAAGGTGGGGGCCAGGAGCCGAGGCTCGACCCCCTCAAAGTGGGGCCAGGAGTCAAGGCTCGACCACCACAGATGACAAATTATCTGTACCTAGAGCTGATACAGTAACATTGTCTTGACGTCTATTTCAGATCATCTCAGTGACCCCTCTTCCAACCAAGGCAGAAGAAACAGACTTGACCACCTGACACAAATAGCGACGTTGCACGTATGCTGCTGAAAAATATAAGGTATGTAATAAGACTACGTTGCTCCTTTGGAGAGATTCTTTAATATACTTATGCGGATCCTACAAACATATTCCTAATTAAAAACATTTGCCACCTCAGGGCGTATCAATTTCTGCTCTGGTCCAACGACAACCAAGAGCTGAATCTATGCTCACGCAGGACAGGCCAGGAATTGAGAAGTGGGAAGGGGGTGCTCGTGTAAGAGAAGTAGCGGGATGTTCGTGTAAGAGGAGTAGGGGGTTCTCGTGTAAGTAAAGTAGAGGTTCATGTGGAGAAAGTTGGGGGTGTTCGTATAAGGGGTCGGGGAAAGTAGAGAGAGTAGAGGCGCTCGAAGAGGGGAAGAGACTATGTGGTGGTGGTAGGGGATTACGTGGGTGAGTACAAGTGGAGGGGATGTGTACTCATATACATACTGGTGGTAACCTACATGTTCTTTTAGCACACATCTGTACCATTATTCCCCTTATGATCCTCAACATTAGTCCCCGGATTCCAGTGTCGTGTTTCTCTCTCTCTCTCTCTCTCTCTCTCTCTCTCTCTCTCTCGCTCTTTCTCTCTCTCTCTCTCTCTCTCTCTCTCTCTCTCTCTCTCTCTCTCTCTCTCGTTCTTTCTCTCTCTCTCTCTCTCTCTCTCTCGTTCTTTCTCTCTCTCTCTCTCTCTCTCTCTCTCTCTCTCTCTCTCTCTCTCTCTCTCTCTCTCTCTCTCGCTCTTTCTCTCTCTCGCTCTTTCTCTCTCTCTCTCTCTCGCTCTCTGTTCTACGAGGCAGGTGCAAATATCAATAATTGCTGGTAGTTTTATGGCAACTTGGCAATATCAACAGTCCTGATTGCGCCTCCTCCCCTTACGTCCCCTCCCCCTACATCCCCTCCCCTATTTACCCTACCCCCGGTCTGTCCGAATACCTTCTTGAGGATAAAAAACTAACTGGGAACTTTTACATTGAGTTTCTGGTAATGAGTTGAACCTCGGTTCGGGAAGGAATTTATATTCATTAAACCTAACATGTGCAAACTCCTTGGTATGAACACTTGACGTTAGCTAACTTCTAGCACATCAGACCAGACGTTCTCCGCTACTAGCTGGTCCAAGAGAAAGCGAAACGTTGTCATGAAACTACTCTCATGAGCTCTGGTTTTTACTGAATGGCCAGTCCATGCAGTAGTTACAATATTTCCTTTTACCGGTTAAGAGGTTTTGGTTCACTTCGTCTCACCTTAAAAACTGGTACTTTGAAACACAAGACACGCTAGTCTACTAACACGCAGCTAGCTAGTTATTCCTAGATCAACAGAGACAACAGGTGAAAGGAGATGAATAAGAAAAAAAAGATGAATAAGAAATGTGCAACACTCGAGTGTTTATCTTGTCGGCAATGAAGATATGCGAGTGTTGCACAGGTCCTGTTCATCAGTTTGTGGGTATTCATTACCACCTATAATATAGCAGGTAAAAGGAGACTTGCTCATACTACTGCCCCTCACCCAGGTATCAAACTCGGGTTCTTTCAGCTGAGAGCCCAGCCTTCCTGCCAGCGTCACAAGGCAGAGGGAGGAATTTAATGATATACTGAATCGTTCAAGAAGAGGTTTTAATGCTCTAAAAACAGCTCTTGACGCGGAGAATTCGAGGTACCCTCCTCTTCCTCGAATCAAATCGGATTACCTACTATTCCCCAGGTGCAGTATGACCCGTAAGGGTTTAGCGTCTAGCATGAATATAATATCAATTCAGTTTTACTTATGGGTTATGGAATAATAGTCTTTACTTCTACAAGTACATGTACAAGGTATATAGACCATAGCTGACATCAATGACATACTACTGTATAGAAAGTCCCTTGTTATGTAGAGCATAATTTGTCCCCGTGCCGGGGATCGATCTCCTGTACGGGTGGAAAGCATTGGGACGTGTTTCCTTAAGACACCTACTGTCCATGTTCACCCATCAGTAAAATAGGTACCTGGGTGTTAGTGGACTGGTGTGGGTCGCATCCTGTGACAAAAATTGACTTAATTTTCGTGAAATACTCTGCATAACAAGCGGCTTTCTGTACAGTAGTATGTCACTGATGTCAACTGTGGTCTGTATACCTAATACATGTTCGTGTAGAAATGAAGATTATTATTATTTTATTAATAATGTAAATTACGACGGAGAAAGTGGTGCACCTGACAGCGTTGATTATCCCACTCTATCTTAACTGTTTATATGGGAATATAATAACTGTCTATAAACACTCATTGTCATGACGACAGGTTCCATTTTTTCAGCATTATTTCATATCGATCCAAGTTTCCTAGGAAGTGGGGCCAGGAGCCGAGGCTCGACCCCCCTCAAGGTGGAGCCAGGAGCCGAGGCTCGACCCCCTCAAGGTGGGGACAGGAGCTGAGGCTCTACCTCCTCAAGGTGGGGCCAGGAGCCGAGGCTCGACCCCCTCAAGGTGGGGCCAGGAGCCGAGGATCTACCCCCTCAAAGTGGGGCCAGGAGCTGAGGCTCGACCCCCTCATGGTGGGGCCAGGAGCCGAGACTCGACCCCCTCAAGGTGGGGCCAGGAGCCGAGGCTCGACCCCCTCAAGGTGGGGCCAGGGGCCGAGGCTCGACCCCCCCTCAAGGTGGGGCCAAGAGCCGAGGCTCGACCCCCTCAACGTGGGCCAGAAGCCGAGGCTCGACCCCCTCAACGTGGGGCCAGGAGCCGAGACTCGACCCTCTCAAGGTGGGGCCAGGAGCCGAGGCTCGACCCCCTCAAGGTGGGGCAAGAAGCCGAGGCTCGACCCCCTCAAGGTGGGGCCAGGGGCCGAGGCTCGACCCCCCTAAAGGTGGAGCCAAGAGCCGAGGCTCAACCCCCTCAAGGCGGGGCCAGGAGCCGAGGCTCTACCCCCTCAAGGTGGGGCCAGGAGCCGAGGCTCGACCCCTCAAGGTGGGGCCAGGAGCCGAGGCTCGACCCCTCAAGGTGGGGCCAGGAGCCAAGGCTCGACCACCACAAATGACAAATTTTTTTTTAGTGTTGACAAATTATCTGTACCTAGAGCTGATACAGTAACATTGTCTTGACGTCTATTTCAGATCATCTCAGTGACCCCTCTTCCAACCAAGGCAGAAGAAACAGACTTGACCACCTGACACAAATAGCGACGTTGCACGTATGCTGAAAAATATAAGGTATGTAATAAGACTACGTTGCTCCTTTGGAGAGATTCTTTAATATACTTATGCGGATCCTACAAACATATTCCTAATTAAAAACATTTGCCACCTCAGGGCGTATCAATTTCTGCTCTGGTCCAACGACAACCAAGAGCTGAATCTGTGCTCACGCAGGACAGGCCAGGAACTGAGACTCTGCCTTTACAGTCAGTAACATTTTAGGCTGCTGCTTAGACGATGCCACACTACCGCACCCGTAAATATCTAATTGATAAAACCAGGAACTTCAAGTTATGGAGGGTGAAGGGCCGGGGTTGTGGAGAACCAGGGTTGTGGAAGGCCGAGTTGTGGAGGACTGCAGCTATAGAACGTGGAGGGCCGGGGTTATGGAGGATGGAAAGCTTGGGTTATGGGAGTTGGATAGCTGGGGTTATTGAGAGTGGAAGGCAGTGGTTATGGAGGGTGGATAGCTGGGGCTATGGAGTGTGCAAAACCATGGTAATGAAGGGTGGGAGACCGGGGTTATGGAGGGTGGAAAGCTGGGGTTATAGAGGGTGGAGGGGTGGGGTTGTGGAGGGTGGAAGGCTGGGGTTATGGAGGTTGGAGGGCTGGGGTTGAGGAGGTTGGAGGGTGGAAGGCCGGGGTTGCAGAGCTGTGGGAAAGTAATCAAAAGTTTGGTTATGTCGGCCACTGCTGCCAAATGAAGATTGATTTTATGTTGCGTTCCCAAGTGTGGCGAGGTATTATGGAAAATACTGTGGGGGCGAGCTGTGCCCACATCTAAGGTGAATGGGGGAGCTATAAACCCACAACTGAGGTGTGTGGGGGTGATCAGCTGATCGACATGTCAAGATTCGAGATTTGATGCCAAGAAACGCAGATCGGTGAGTATACACACACACACACACACACACACACACACACACACACACACACACACACACACACACACACACACACACACACACACACACACAATTCACACACACACGTGTTTCACTAAATATCTTAACAATGCAAGATCTACATGAGAGCCGAGGAGCTCTAATTTCTCGGTGAGAAAAGTGTGGATGAGTTTGTGTGTCTGTGTGTGTAGGAGAGAAAATAAGGGAGGAAGGGTGATGTGAAAGAGGAAGGGAGGGTGGTGAGAGGGAAGAAGGGAGGGTTGTGTAAGGGAGGAGAAAATTTGTGGGTGGTTGGGTATTAAGGGAGGAGGGAGGAGCTTTAGGTTAGGACATGTTTGTCGTGTTCGTAACAGTGGAATAATAGATGCAAATTTCTTTGAACTGTATGGATGAAAAGAAAGCTCAGCCTTATTGAGAACCTGCCAAGTTGTGTCGACCCGGTCACCCATTCAGTTACTGGCCAGACGTAACAGTACCACAATACTAGTAAAACTTTCCTACGCGGAGACAGACCCTTTGGGAATTTAAAGTTTCCCAACAGTCATGGGAGTTCCTACAACCAAACTTTTTACATTGAGTATAACCAAATTAGTTTTTCATTGTTGAGGTTCCGACCTGACCAGTTTTGTCTATCTTTGTCTAATGCAAAAAGCGCCACCCGTATAATAGTTATGTATGTTTTTCTAAATGATTCTCTGCGTCATGTTGTTGATCTGCTGGGGTGTTAAAGGATCATAAAGAAATGGATCTTAGGTGATCTATCATGTATGGCAAACTCTCTTAATACTTGCTGCCCCTGTTCACCTGACAACCAATAGGTGCCTGAATATTAGTCTGCTTTCATGGTTTGCATCCATGGGAAAATGATCAAGGAAGCCCCTCGGAAAACAAGCCATACTGCTTGGCTTTCTTGGCTTATCTTTGGTTAATCACCCTGAAGAGTTAATAATTCTAAGTCGCTTTTTCTACTGTCTTATTCAAATACGTTAATCAAGATGTTTACTTTGTTGTGAAAGTGTTTTAATACAGAAGTTTTTTCTAGGCTTTAAGATCACGTCGTCAATTAAAAACTCCCTGACGAAGTGGTTTCTGGCATTGTCGCCTCCGTGGCCTAAGCGCACACCAGGCTTTGCTATTGACAGCTTGATCACTCAGGCTGTTCTTACTCGCTGCTCTGTAAAGTTATATTACTGGATAAGTTTACCAGTGTTGTAAGGCTTCAACAGTGAGGAAAGTCAGTATTGTACGCTTATATGACGGAGGAAAGTCGGTATTGTGAGACTCCACCACTGAGAAGAGTCCGTGTTAGAGACTCCACCACTGAGAAGAGTCCGTGTTAGAGACTCCACCACTGAGAAGAGTCCGTGTTAGAGACTCCACCACTGAGAAGAGTCCGTGTTAGAGACTCCACTACTGAAAAAAGTTTGCTACATCGTAAATTCTCAGCAGTACAGAAGTTTACTTTCTACCTTGTCGGTTACAAACTCCTTCAAGACTCATGTTCCATGAAAGACGTGGCTAATTTTTCTCTTTTTTTTTTTTCCTTTCTCGTCTCCTCTTTAGCCTCTTTCCCCTGTATCTTTATTGGTCTTTCTCCCTCTACTATTTATTATTTTTGCTTATTCATACTGATGCCAGAGCAAAGAAATATAAGTTGATTAATAAGGATCTCCCCCCCCCTCTCTCTCTCTCTCAAGTTCCACAAAGTTTGGGTTAAGAGCATGTTTGACCTGCTCTGCGGTCTGGCCAGCCACTGTGCGGGTCGATAGGTTTTCTTCCGGTCTGGGTTCAGAAAGCGTACTCAGGCCACACGGTGTTATGCAATGCGAGGAGAGGCTAAAAGACCCCAACATGCTGACCTTGAAGGCAAGAAAGACCATGGGAGACATGATTAAATTAAGGAATGATCCTACACTTCACCTTACGAAAGAAGACAAAAGAAATGCGATAATAATTATGGAAAAAGTAGATTATAGGGAGAAAATAAACATAATATTAGGAGACAGCGAAACTCTCGCGCCTCTTCTGACATTATATCGGAGAATATAGTCAATATATCGGAGGGTCTAGTCAGTATATCGCAGGGTCTGGTCAATATATACGGTCTGGTCAATATAACGGAGGATCTAGTTGTTTCTTAATCAGCTTTCAGTAAGTCTCTTATCTCCCTTGGCGGGAGGTGAGCGCTCTAGATCCATGGAATCGGAGCTACCCTCCCTTTCCTCAGATGGAATCTGATTACCTGTCATTCCCCAGGCGCTGCGTAACACCTACGGGTTTAGCTCTTCACTTGACTATAAAAACACATTATATCATTTAATATTAAACAATGAATTATATAGAAAAAAAATATAATTTATCTTAATGAATTAACTAGTAAGCTATAATTTACTTTAATAAATCTATGATTATGTGTTGTAAATTAACTTAAAGTTTATTACTGGTTTGTCTATAAGTGTCACGTGTACTCTAAACACAGTTTGGAAATATTTTATGATCATATTTCTGCTCTTTAGCTTCATTAAATAGTTGTAATCTCTACATAGTTTGTTGTATCTGTTTTATACATGTACTGTAGTTTAAGCTAAATATTTTGTGGGGCAAGGAAAGAACTGCATGAACCACCCCAATAAATTCCACGTAAATATTTGTTTGTAGTGTCTTGCTTTTATAATTTATTATTTTTATATTTGTGTTTTAGATTTTGCTTCAGGATGCTTCTCGCAGGTACCTATTTACTGCTAGGTGGGCAGAGGCAGCAGGTATAAGGAGACTTCTCCAAAAGTCTTGTACCCAGGATTACGGTTCATGAACCTCTGTATTGTGGTAGCGGCTATACTAATGTGTGCTCCCCCTAGTATTAGAAAGAATTATCTGCTCAGTACACAAATACACAACATAGACGTAATGCAAATAAATATCAATAAGCTGGACAGAGAGAGAGAGGAAGGAATTAATCAAACAATGAATGTAAAGGTATGAACAAGTCAGAGGTAGGCGAGACGTGAAGCAACTTTTATGTATTGTGTATGGGAGAAATTTGACAAAAAAAAAAAAAAAAAAAAAAACTATGACTTTGGTTCTTCTCCCTTTTCATAATTCCGTTTACACTCACACTATCTCTCTCTCTCTCTCTCTCTCTCTCTCTCTCTCTCTCTCTCTCTCTCTCTCTCTCTCTCTCTCTCTCTCTCTAGCTCTCTCTTTTCCTCCTCGCCCATCTTCGGTAATCTCTCTTCCTCATACGAGTAAAGGAAAACATTTTTTCAGAGACAATTGGCGTAATTTTGGTGTGCGTGGCGGGCCAGCCGCGTCATGTCTCTGATTGTTGTAGCTTATTGAGATTACTTTTGTTTAATTTTCAATTATCACACCAGACCCGTCCGCGAGAGGAGAAAAATACCTCTTATAAATCAATCTTCTTGGAGAAAGAAAAGGAGAACTGGGGAAAAATCCTTGGTAATAAGGGAGATTCTGTAAATCCCTGCCCTCTTACTAGTTATTCGCCCTTTCCCGTCCCCTTTTTCATTCTTTTTTCCCCCAGTTCCTCTTGCATCAGTTCTTTTGTCCGCCTTTTCACTTACTCTTCTTCTCTTTCCATCCCAGGAGGGCATAGCTGGAAGTTGAGAAGCCTGATGAGTCATAGGGATGTTAGGATGTATTTCTTCAGCCTTAGAGTAGTCAGAAAGTTGAACGTCCTGGTGAATGATGTGGTAAAGGTACGATTCATACATAGCTTTAAGAAGGGATACGATAAGGTTCTCGAAACCAGAAGAAAGTGAACGTAGTTGCGACCAACGAAGAGGCGGGGGCCAGGAGCTGAAACTCGATCCCCGGCAACCACATATAAGTGAGTACGCACACACACACACACGTACATATAGGTAACAGTGCCCAGTGAATTATTGCATTTACCTTACATCCAACAAGAGAAGCCGAGCCACACCTCTGCCGCACCATCTATCATGCTGAACCACTTGTGTACTATACAGCTGCGTATTGTACCACACCCTACTTGTGGATCCTTGTAGCTTAGTGGTAAACCCTTCACCTCAAGTCCAAAAAAAAAAAGGGGGGGGGGAGGGTTCAGTCTACAGCAGAGCGAGATGTATAGACAGTCTCCTGGCACCTGCCACTTCTCTTCATCGAGCTATAAATAGGTTTCAACCCACCTCAGCTGACTAACAACCAGGTACATATTTACTGCTATAAGAGCAGGAGCAGCAAATGTCTTAAGAATCTTGCCCAAGACTCGCTCAAGTCTTTTTGCTTGTGAGCCTTCTTTTTCTTCTTCTTCCTCCTCCTGCTTCTTCACGTATCCTTCTCTGTTATCTGGTCCAAGTGAAAAAGACAGCAAAATTACCCGTAGACGCATTTTATTATGCTATTAGGAGGCGAAACATCGCCAAGAATTACACTCGTGTACCCAGTCGTACAAACTTGTATATGCATGTGTACTGTTGCACACATACTTATAGCAATATCTGAATCAGAACCAAGGTTTCTGAACAGAAAGATCCACTTGTGAACTTCTTGCTAAAACTTAATATCAGTCAATGGAGGCAGCGTACATTGCAGAAAACGGGAAAATGATAAATGTCGTTCCAGTAGTCAACAAAAGCAACAGATAAATAACATTGAAATACAGGTTGGTGTGAAAACCTGGAGAAGTATGGAGTCTTAGACAACAACCGAACGGGATTTCGGGAATGTAAATATTGTTTCACTGGCGTGAAGACCTTCGATGGGGGGTTTGATGGACTGCATGTTTTACAACCATAAAATAGTGTACCATACAGGTCCCCGTAAAAGATCAAGATATAAACTGAAAGAGTAGGCAGGGATAACGGGCAGCAGCAGCAAAACAGTAACAACAACAACAACAACAACAACAACAACAACACCAACAGCAAAACCAATAACACAAACAACAACTATACCAATAACACCAACCAACAAACAAACAAATAACCAGTGCCGCTAGCAAGTTACTCTCAGAAAAAAAAATTATCACCCCACGAAGTGGATAAAGATGGTAGGGGGCGGGAGAGGGGCTGGGGGTTGGGAGGTGGAGGGGGCTGGGGAGGGGATGGGGGCTGGGGAGGGGATGGGGGCTGGGGAGGTGGAGGGGGCGGGGAGGGGAAAGATAAGTGAAAAAGGTTAAGTGCCAGTATGTTAGGAACTGGAGATCATTTGGGCATCCTAGACGCGTGTGGGAGCATATCTCATCTAGAGGTTTGAGTAATTTTCATAAATTATCTTCATGAATTACGAAATCGTAATATACCTAGTTAGATGAATCTTACTGTAGTCAGCTGGCCCAGTGCCTTACGCACTGGCCTGGAGTTTTTCGACTCACTTGCCATATGTGTAAACTTCACCCGTTCCATGATTTGTTAGGAATTATCTTATTTTCCCTCATCTCAGAGTACTAAACTACAAATATGACCTTTCTTCGTTACACAAAAATCTAATTATCTGTCCAGAATAGCTTTTCAAACATTTTGTTGATAATTGCGTCAGGAGGCTGCTGCTGTTCTTTATAACACCAAAATGTAATAATTTGAACCATTAGGAGTAAATCTGAATACAGGCATTGCATAATTAATTCAGGAACGTGAATGTAGCAAAAACAATCCAGCCTTATCGTTAAAGGATTTTTTCAGTATTTTTACTAAGCAGTTAAAATAACGTGAATGTGGCACAGTATAGGTGATCCGATCTCATGAAAGTGAGATTAGTCCAGCCAACACTATTAACTTACAAGATTGAATTGTCTAAAAATATGCTTATATTATCTTTATGATAATAACAATTATTATTATTATTATATTAATGTTTTTTTTATGAGACTAATGAGACAACACTGAAAAAGGGGAGTGTGAGGGAGGGAGAGAGAGAGGGAGGGAGGGAGGGAGAGAAAAGTGAGGGAGAGACGAGTGAGGGAGGGAGGGGAGAGGGAAGGAAGATAGAGGGAACATGACAAGAAAAAGATGGACTTCCACTTTACGATTTTGCAAGTGAATATTTTGAGGAAAAACTACAGAACGGTTCCTTTTTATCCTGCCGACACCAGCACTGTGAGAACACCAACATTCTGCGAAGACCAACACTGTGCGGACACCAATACTTTGCCGACACCAGCATTGTGAGAACACCAACATTCTGCGAAGACCAACACTCTGCGGACACCAATACTTTGCCGACACCAGCATTGTGAGAACACCAAAACTCTGCGAAGACCAACACTCTGTGGACACCAATACTCTGCTGACACCAACGCTTTGCTGACACCAACACTCTGCTGACACCAACACTCTGCGGTGTAGAACACCAAAATTCTATGGATACCAACCCCCTACAAACACCAACATACATTCCACGGACACCAATATTCTATGGACGAGACTCTTAGAAAGTCTGTGGTGATTCTCAGATAATGCGTCCTGTTGCTGAAGCTTGCGTGAGTATGTAGCAATGACTGCATTCCGTTGCTGAAGTTGGCGTATGTGTGTGTGTTAGTTTAATATGTTTATTATGCACCCCATACCCATCCTGTGGGCGGTAGTCACTCCATACCCATCCTGTGGGCGGTAGTCATCCCATACCCATCCTGGGGCGGTTGTCACCCCATACCCATCCTGTGGGCGGTAGTCAAAAGATTACAGAGGTACATAATGGGTCCAGGGACTGGACCCAAAAGTTTTGATAGCTGAACAAATTACAGTGGTAATGAACTATTTACATGATTGTATACTGGAGCTGAAGTTTGCGTGCGTGTGTAGCAGTGACTGCGTATATTGCGTGTGTGTAACAATGATTACGTACTGGTGCTGAAGTCTGCGTGTGTGTGTGCAGCACTGGCTGTGTACTGGTGCTGATGTTTGTTTGTGTGTGTGTGTGTGTGTGTGTGTGTGTGTGTGTGTGTGTGTGCAGCACTGGCTGTGTACTGGTGCTGAAGTTTGCGTGTGTATGTGTGTGCAGCACTGGCTGTATACTGGTGCTGAAGTTTGCGTGTGTGCGCAGCATTGACTGTGTACTGGTGCTGAAGTTTGCGTGTGTGGGGATGAATAAAGATAAAGAATTGCATGTGTTTGGAATGGGACGATACCACAGTTTTTGCCGATACCCAATTTTCCACCAATACCGATATTTTTCCTATTTTTTTTTAATTTTTAAAACTATAACTACTGTGTTGAATATACATAGGAATACTTATTGCACAATTGTATTAAATATCGCAGAACGGTTAAATATTAAATAACTTAATTTCTCTGATGTGGTAATGTTATTACTTGGCAGGTTGTGTTAGTTACTGGTTGTCAAAGGCACTTGTCGATTTTGTGTGTGTGTGTATACTCACCTAGTTGTACTCACCTAGTTGTGGTTGCAGGGGTCGATTCATAGCTCCTGGCCCCGCCTCTTCACTGGCCACTACTGGGTCACTCTCCCCGCACCATGAGCTTTATCATACCTTTTCTTAAAGCTATGTATAGATCCTGCCTCCACTACATCACTTCCCAGACTGTTCCACTTCCTGACTGCTTTGTGACTGAAGAAATACTTCCTAACGTCCCTGTGATTCATCTGAGTCTTCATCATCCAACTGTGACCCCTTGTTGCTGTGTCCCATCTTTGGGACATCCTGTCTCTGTCCACCTTGTCGATTCCTCTCAGTATTTCATAAGTCGTTATCATATCCCCCCTATCCCTCCTGTCCTCCTGTGTAGTCAGATCGATCTCCCTTAATCTTTCCCCGTAGGACATATCCCTTAGCTCCAGGACTAGTCGTGTTGCAAATCTTTGCACTTTCTCTAGCTTCCTTACATGCTTTTGGCTAGGTGTGCGTTCCAAAATGGTGCTGCATACTCCAACATGGGCCTGACGTACACAGTGTACAGGATCCTGAACGAGTCCTTATTAAGATGTCGGAATGCTGTTCTTAGGTTTGCTAGGCGCCCATATGCTGCAGCAGTTACTTGGTTGATGTGCGCCTCCGGAGATGTTCCCGCTGTTACACTCACCCAAAGATCCTTTTCCTTGAGTGAGATTTGAAGTCTCTGGCCCCTAGAGTGTGCTCCGTCTGCGGTCTTCTTTGCCCTTCCTATGTGTGTGTGTGTGTGTGTGTGTGTGTGTGTGTGTGTGTGTGTGTGTGTGTGTGTGTGTGTGTGTGTGTGTGTGTGTGTGTGTGTGTGTGTGTGTAACTCTCACAATCGTGAGGCAGATTGTTAATTTTTATATTTTTAAGCACACATGTAATATTAATATAAAAAGTATCGGCTGGCATCGGCTATTTTTTTATCGGTATAATAAAAAATAGTCAGTACCCACCGATACCGATACTAGGCAGATCTCTAGTAAATACATAGCTTGGACTGCGTTTGAACAGTAATCGAAGGTCAGTAGCAGTGATGGAGAGTCAGTAGTAGTGATGGAGGGGTAAGTAGTAATGATGGAGGGTCAGTTGCAATGATGGAAGGACAGCACCAGTGATGGAGTCACTGACAATGATGGAAGGGTGAGTGGCAGTGATGGAAGAGTTAGTGGCAATGATGGAGGGTCACTGACCAACAGTGGCGATGATGGACACACACTTCCCTCCCACCAGTTATGAATCACGACTCGGTGATAGTCTTGTTGAAAGTCTTATGGTACAGATGGACCGTAGAGTATGAAGCATCACCCGCCTCACCCAAGGAGATGCACAGGGAATGTGAAATGAAGTGGAGATGAAAGGAGGACAGGATGGAGGAAAAGAAGGAAAGGAAGAGGAAAAATGTAGCGGGTGTAGGATTGCAGGAGATACAGTAAAGAACTAAGGGAAGGGAAAGGATGAGAGGAGAATTGGAGTGGTAGGGAAAGGTATCATTTCCCTGGTGATGGATTAAGGATTGGTGTGTATACCTGAGTGATTAAATGGTCTACTTAATGACTTCCTGGTGATGGATTAGGGATTGGTGTATATACCTGAGAGATTAATTAAGTGGTCTACTTAATAACCTCAGAAGTGAAATGCATATACAGTGTAATGCAAGGAAACATGTCACAAGTTTCCTTGTGGTAAAAAATTTAATTGTGGAAATACTGACGCTTAATTCCATACACAGTTTAAAGAGAAGATACGATAATGTTCAAGAGGCTCGAAATTAATAATGCCAGTTTACGTAGTTTAAAGGTAGAGAGAGGGAGAGAGAGAGAGGGAGAGAGAGAGAGAGAGAGAGAGAGAGAGAGAGAGAGGAACATTACAGTATATTTACAGTAAGGTTGAGAGTGAGTGTCGCTGCTGAGGTGAGCTCCAAGTGTCAGATGAGTGTGGTAGCTCAGCCAAGCACCTTGACGTAAGCCAAGGTACTGCTCCTGCCTCGGAAATATTTAAAACATAACGCAACTCACGCACACATACCCTGCTTATCTTTACTATTTTCATCTGCCCTATGTATGAAAGTATGATCTGAGCTTTTTAAAATACTCTTGTAAAAAAAAATATGATCTGCTATAATAATGTGATATTGTGTTACGACACAAGCAGCAAGCAAGCCTGCACGACTCTCCAATGAGAGGCTCACTGTATTGTTAATGGGGTTTAAAGTCTATCCATTACACCAGGGTCTACATGTAATATTTTCAAAACCAATCAAGAATGCTTCAGTACCTAGAGTAGGGATTAAAATATACTCAGTATATACACAATGAAAGGCGTACACCTTTGTATGTTCTGTGCGTCATAGGAGAAATTTCTCAATAAATTTGACAGATTGTTTTGTATTGAATATAAGTATATTAGTATTAAACGTTCAGTATATCAAATCAAAATAATTATAGATGAACTTTAAAAAAAAAGTTGATTTAGGTTTTAAAATGACGTATTTCTTATGTCATTTTATGACCTGTTCCTTGATATTTCTTAATATAATGATTATTATAATAACTGACTATATTATGGAGGTAGTGGGAGTGTGAAGACAACCACTGAAGAAATTTATTGGTGAAATTGAAGAGAACTGAAGACTGATTACCGTAAAGGGACAAACGGAGGGAAGGGTACAGGGGTGGTGGTTGATGAAGGGAAAGAGAAACAGGGGGTGGTGGTTGATGAGGGAAAGAGAAACAGGGGGTGGTGGTTGATGAAGGGAAAGAGAAACAGGGGGTGGTGGTTGATGAAGGGAAAGAGAAACAGGGGGTGGTGGTTGATGAGGGAAAGAGAAACAGGGGGTGGTGGTTGATGAGGGAAAGGAGAGGCAAAGAGATAGTGGTAAAGGGCGTTGAGCAGTGTTTGGCTTGTAGTCATGTCATTTAAAGTTACCTCTTAATATGCTGCCCCTTTATCCCTCCCTCCCCCTGGCACTCCAGCCAAGCATCTCGGGTAATATATTAACAACCTCTGCTGTCACATGTACACACGCACGTACACGGACGCTGATGTACAGGTGCAGGCAACACTATTCACATTAGGGGGCACGAGTGTGGCTGGGAGCAGATGCCCACATGGGTATGGGAGCCGACTTATCTCTGGCATACATTAAACAACCTCTTAGCTCTCTCTCTCTCTCTCTCTCTCTCTCTCTCTCTCTCTCTCTCTCTCTCTCAGCGTTACATCAAGAAGTTATCTTTGAGACTACACTTCATGCACTCTTTTAATTTCATTTCTTTTAAGGGTATCTGATGTATTGAACCTATCTCTAATATTTGTTTTTGAGAATAAGATAGTTTCATGGGATTTTACTTCATACGTTCACCACGTGGGACTACATGGTGATTTTCCCACGAGAAATAGCCAAGGGTAAGAAAACAGCTAGGGAGGAGAAGCAATGTACCATCTGCAGAATCAAGCAGACTGAGGGAGGGAGGGATTTTAACAGCCAGAGCCTAACTTGAACCTAGATGTGAGGATACCTACTGTAACACGGAATATTTAGAGAGCTCTTACATCTAGCTCTCAATATATTCAGAAAGAGAGCTCTTCTAGTTTCTAAGCCCATTCTGAAAGCTTTTGTAGCTCTTGGTATATTATGTAGGAGAACTCTTACATGTAGCTCTCAGTATATGTGAATTTCTCTTTGCAAAGGTTATTTGCTATGAGGTTATAAAACTTTTTTGCATTAACCTGTCATAATCGCTCTATCCTTTCCTGCGTTACTCGTTCCCTCTATACTTGCGTTCATTTTGGTATTTACTTCTTTACTCATGAAGTTCGCTCCTGTGGTCTTTCGTTCCTTCTCTTCGTTTGTATCTGCTATTCGTCGTGTGCGTTCCTGTATTCGTCCCGTTCTTTCCTTTGTTTGACCCTAATGGAAATAAGTCACTGACTTTTTTGAGTTATCCAAGGGTAATTTGCCCATATGTTACTTCTTCTTTCAACAAACCGGCAGTATCCCACTGAGGCAGGGTAACCCGAAAAGAAAAACAAAAGTTTCTCTTTTTAACTTTTGTAATATATACAGGAGAAGGGGGTACTAGCCCCTTTTGCCCGGCATTTTAGTTGCCTCTTACGACACACATGGCTTATGGAGGAAGAATTCTGTTCCACTTCCCCATGGAGATAAGAGGAAATAAAGAAGAACAAGAATTAGCAAGAAAATATAAGAAATCCCAGAGGAGTGTGTGTGTATATACATGTTTGTACATGCATGTGTAGTGTGACCTAAGTGTAAGTAGAAGAAGCAAGACGTACCTGAAATCTTGCATTTTTATGAGAGAGAGAAAAGTCACCAGCAATCCTACCATCATATAAAACACTTGTAGGCTTTCGTTTGACACTCACCCGGCAGGACGGTAGTACCTCCCTGGATGGTTGCTGTCTACCAACCTACTACCACAGGACGCAGTACCATCCTGGGCGGTTGCTGTCTACCAACCTACTACCACAGGACGCAGTACCATCCTGGGCGGTTGCTGTCTACCAACCTACTACCACAGGACGGTAGTACCTCCCTGGGTGGTTGCTGTTTACCAACCTACTACCTAGGACATATGTTACTATGTATGATAATTTGTGTAGCTGTATTTTTGTGTACCTGTACCTAAATAAACTTACCTTTCCAACGGTCAATGCGTTCGTACCATCTATTCCTACGTCAAGAAGAAGAAAAAGGCACAATACCGTGACTGGAACAATACTCAAATAACCCGCATATAGTCGGACCGAAACGTCATCATAAGCTCCTCTCTCCTATGTGCGGATTATTTGTGTACTATTCCTGTGTCATTCCGCTTGTCTGTGCTCATGTCATCTGTTCCATCAGTCATTCCGTTTGTCCATGTGTTCGTACCATCTGTTCCTACAGTCATTCTGCTGGTCCCTGTATTCGTTCCGTCCGATCTCGTGTTTCTGATCGTTCCGATCTGACTCCCAGCACACATCCTCATCTATGATTGGACTCTTCATCCGTCCATAGATGGCACCACTTGGCAGTGGCGGTCAAAATTGCTTTTAACTGAGGATAGGAAGGGCGATACCTTCTGCGTAATTGTTTTTAAGTGTGAAATTAGGAATAAAATCTAGATAAAGTTTCATTGTAGTTTTACAGAACACGTATTAAGGCAGTTAAGTGATCTTATTGGCCTTCCTACCATGTTTTATAAGTCTACCTGGAGTACTTTATTCTCTCTCTCTCTCTCTCTCTCTCTCTCTCTCTATATATATATATATATATATATATATATATATATATATATATATATATATATATATATATATATATATATATATATATATATATATATATATATATATATATATATGCAACAAGATCACAGTAAACAGGTGATTTCAGAATATGCAAAACAACCACTCTGAAAGAAGAGAGAAATTCCAAGCGCTTTCGTGACTACTCACATTATCATAGTTCCTTGATAATGTGAGTAGTCACGAAAGCGCTTGGAATTTCTCTATTCTTTCAGAGTGGTTGTTTTGCATATTCTGAAATCACCTGTTTACTGTGATCTTGTTGCATATATATATATATATATATATATATATATATATATATATATATATATATATATATATATATATATATTTCTATTTGCTATACTTTATTATATAGGCCTGATTGCCATACGTCATTGTATGCTGGCCTGTCTGCTATTTTATATAGGCCTTATTTTTATTTTTATAATACACACCTGCTGTACTTTACCCGTTTTCCCCAGTTTCCTCTTAGGATCCAGTTCAACCAAACATTCTGGCAATGACTCAAACACACTTATGTATAATCATCATTGGAAAGTCATCTTTTGTAAGCCTATGTGAACATTGCCTACTGATAGTACCTTGATAGCACTCTCGCACATGGCCAGAGATCATTATTGAGACGAGACTCCTTGAGTTGCCTTCAAACCCCGCTGCCGCTCAAGACGGCAGCGGGGTTTGAAGGCAGCTAAATTTAAAGACATTTAGGTTTGAAGGCAGTTAATTTTGAAAGCAGTTGGTTTTGAAAGCAACTGGTGGCAAAGGCAGTTGACTCTAAAGACTCCAGGTGTTTGAAGGCATCAAATTTTAGTAAAATTGCTTGGAAAGCAGTTGGTTTTGGAGACAGTTGGTTTTGGAAACAGTTGGTTTTGGAGACAGCTGGTTTTGGAGACAGTTGGTTTTGGAGACAGTTGGTTTTAAAAGAGATTGGATTTTAAAATACTTGATTTTTTAAGAAGTTTTGTTTTGAAGTCAGTAGGCTATCTCCTCGATCCAAAAAAGTCATTTAATGGTGCTGAGACAACATCCAAGCAACAACTAGTAGACCTGCAGTAAACCAGCAGAGTCGGAAGCCATTAGTAAGCTACTAAAATATATTATTTAACAGAGGAAGATACATCTGTGTTTGAGAGAAGGATGAACTTAGCTAAACACTAAAGATTAATCTGACATCTTGTACAAGTACAGCCACCATGTTAACCACCTCAGCTATGTCCATGATGCTGACGGCAGAGTATTGAATTAGTGTCTTCAGATACAGAAGAGACAAGTGCAACGCTTGGGTAACGTGTTGCCGAAACATTTCGCCTGCACAACAGGCTTCTTCGGTCAAATACAGGCGATGACACTGGAGACAGTAATATTAGTAGTAGTAGTTTTGAAGTGTTATTGTCTAATGTATTAGACTGATGAAGCCTGTTGTGCAGGCGAAACGCTTTGCAAGAAAAAGGTATCCAAGTGTCTCACAGGTGTTTTATTCATCAGCTTGTTGGTGTTGTATACCGCCAGTAATAATGTAATTTCAAGAATCGCTTCTCTGAGATCTCTATTTTTGGGATATGCCTGGTCTTAAAACTGTGTATGAAGGATTCTTCATCCGCTTCGTTATCCAGTTAATTCCGCATTTTGTATGTGTTACTGAAGAGAGCGAGTTTAGTGTACAAAGAGAGTCCTTCAATCCATGTTGTATGTCTGGAGTTTTAAGACTCATTATGCCATGTAGAGTCCCGAACGATCTCATTTTCTCAACTGATGTCGCGTTGAACTATTATTACATTAGGGTTATACCCTAATATAATAATAGTTCAACAATTTATATAAACGACAATGATGAAGGAATAAACAGCGTTGAACCCCAGGAGAAAAATCCAAGCGGATTAGCTTGTCTTCGTGAACATAACAGTTAATAATAGTTACTACTAATAATAATAATACTAATAATAATATTAATATTAATAATAATGGAATGAAAGGTTCAAATGGTATGCATCAGTTATTTTCTGGTAACTTTGATGTTCTATTACCCACTAACATAACTCTGTAGAAAAACGAACTGTAATATTTCTAGTTCTAAATCGCCAACAGAAGTCAGTTTTACGACTTATTAAAAAGGATTAGTGACGCAGTCAAGCATTAAATATGCAGGGCACAAATTACGAAAAAAAATGGGGATCTATTTATCCTAAATATTAATTCACATTTTCACGACGTCTATAATAGACAGGGGCCAAACATCCGTCACCAGTGAACCTTGATCTTGTAACAAATATCTATTACCGTAATTTTTTCCGCCTCACCAAATCCAGGTCATGAATCCACAATAATCTGACGTGGTTACGAGAACTTGGGGAAGGGGGGGAAAGACGGGTGAATCCTAATCTTTATATGTTGAAGGCAAAATTGGCCTGGCTGGTGATTATGACTTTTTTTCCAGTCGAAAACAAGTTAGTTATGGTATTTAGCCTGAGAATTAATCATTTGACTGGAAAGTGCCATTTGATTGATCAGTATATTTGATATTTGAAATGTGATAACCATTGCTTGAAAAAATAAGGTTGACTGACAGAAAGCATTAAATACTTTGCCTTTCTTCATAAGAATTGTGTCTTGGTGTTGGTACGAATTTGGTTTCTCTTGTCTGTACTCTCGGAAGTATATGAGAAGAGAGATGGTATGAGAGTGAAGTTAAGAGAAGACGAAGGAGGAAACATGCGAAGCGAGTTGGAAAGAGACGCCATAGCAAGAGGAATGAACGCTGCAAGAGACTGGAATATAGAGTATTACCAAGAGTGAGTGAGGAAACTAATGATGGGGTAGGGAGTGATGTAGGTGTAGTGTTGGTGGTGGAGAGGGTGTAGTGTTCGGGGTGGAGAGGGTGTAGTGTTGGGGATGGAGAGGGTGTGTTGCAGTTGGAGAGGGTGTAGTGTTGGCGGTGGAGAGGGTGTAGTGTTCGTGCTGGAGAGGGTGTAGTGTTGCAGGTGGTGAGTGTGAAGTGTTGGAGGTAGAGAGGGTAAGGTGCTGAAGATGGCAAGGGTGTAGTGTTGGAGGGAGAAGAATGCGGTGGTGTTGGAGGTGGAAAGACGAGCTGCAGCACTGTACACGACCAACTTATTCGCATTAGGTAAACCTTGAAATACTGTTACACTGAGTTGTAGCAGTAGTAGTAGTAATAGTAGTAATAATAGTAGTAGCAGTAGTAATAGTAGCAGCAGTAGTTGCGGCGGCGGCGGCGGCGGCAGCGGCGGCGTCGTGGTGTGTAACTGACCGATTGTGGAAAAATACATTTATGTACAGTTCAGGACATATTAAAGGAAACGTTTCGCCATGAATGGCTTCTTCAGTTCTGAAGGACTGAACTGCGAGCTGCAACATAGACACAATATCAGGAACAAGTATCTCTCTGACATTTCACGGGTACGTCTTAGCCTGTTCCAAATCTCCATGCATACAAAATGCCCCAAAACTTGGAACTCACTGCCTGAAAATGCCAAAAGTTCCGAGTCTGCCAACATTTTTACCAATATTGTTAAGCATATGTTAAATCTCGCATAAATGTATTATCCATTAACTCTAAATTATCATACTATGATTTCAGTTCATAAAATGCAGATCACTGAACCAATGTAATAATTACGTAAATGATCATTTGTCACTGGCAACCTGTCTCATTGTACTTGTGACTGTCATGAACTACACAAACTCTCTAGACCAATATATTAGGTCTAGATTTATGTAAGCATTATGGTTAGTTTGCCCGAAATGCATTGCATAATTAGTGACTTTGTCTTGTCACTACTTATGTATCAAATTATGTATTACATTATGTATACTAACAGTTACTTTGTATGACTAATAAGAAATAAAAAAAATTATTTTAATTTAATCTAGTGTTTGTGAAGTCTAGTCTTGGACACAGACTTTTTCATTTTGTGTTCAACTCGCGTATCCACACCAGACTGTTCTTGTCTTGGGTCATTATATTGTCCTACCATTCTCGTAAATTAAGTTTATAATTACTACTTATGTATCTTGATGACCCATAACTTGGCAGTGTTCCTATACCATATACCTTTATATTTTTTTTTTCCTGATTCAAGTGTTTTTAAAGCGTGGCCAGCCCAAAACCGCTGCATATTCCAATTTTCGCCTAATATTTGTTAAAAATGCCTTATTTTCTAGCATCTCTCTATCCATATATTTGAAAGAAATTTTATAATTAACCAATGCAGTATACGACTTTCTCTGGTTTTGTCAAATTATTTCATTATTTCGTCACAGTCTTAGTCTCCAAGTTCCCAGGTTTCGCTTCTCCCATTTCCAACACATATTTACAGTATATGTATGTTAAATTCCCATCATTCATCTATCTCTCCATTAGGTCAACCTGTGTGCGTACGTGCGTGTGTGTACTCACCTAATTGTGGTTGCCAGGATCGAATCATCTTTTGGCCTTGTGTGTGTGTGTGTGTGTGTGTGTGTGTGTGTGTGTATGTGTGTGTGTGAGAGAAAGTGAGTGAGTGAGTTTGGCTCAGCCTCCGGCTTCACATATCATACATGGCTAATAATAACCACAGTGTCTCACCAACCTCTTGCTGAAGTCTCTCCTGCTTGGCCTTGTGCTGATCACGTCTCAAGTGTTGGTTGTGATATCTTGGCGACGTCCCTGTTTGGTGGCTCTATTGGTGTCTTGGTGGCTCTAAACATGTATCGGTGGCTCTTTAGATAGGTTACAGGCTCAAGTGATGTTTTATTTTGGGACTCTATAATAATGTCGCGCTAAGTAATCGGCGTTCATCAAACAAGCTGAATTGTCTTAAAAACAGTATTTTTTCCTGAACATTTTGGTTGCGTCACAACACCCGACTCTGTGAAACACAACTGATACTCTACCCAAGCATTAAGATTTTTTACTTGTCCAATGTATCATTATATTCTTCCCAGATTTTATTAATTATAAATAAATCCAATTTATATGAACCAAAAGAAATATTCGTATTTTCAAAACTGCTTTTTATGAAACATTATTCTTTTATATTCCTGTTGACCATGGACTTACTTGATACAACTTTCTCAACCTTTTGAAAATCAGTTTGATGATTAAAATCTCTCACATTAATAAACAGAGCATTAGAATCTTGTCCAGTCCTAATGCTATATTTATGTTGTTTTAATTAAAGTTCAAGACTTTTACCAGTTTGACCGTAATAAACTTTATCGCATATTTTACAAGGAATCTTATAGACATTGCTAACCCAAACACCGCCTCCGCTGCCAGACGATCACTTAACCCAAGCTCAGGAAAATAAGCCTTCTCCTCCATAGCATCTACTTTAGTGATACTATGAAAGGAAATCGCAGAAGAAACAACAGCAGTAACAAAAGAATAACACCAATGACTCTACAACTCAACATGTCTACCCAGCAGGACGCCGGTGTATCATCCCCTCTCACCACCACCACCCAGGGAACAACAACAAACATGGCTGACTCCCCCTCCAACCCCACTTCCTTCAAAGGATTCTCTCAAGAACACCCAGGTATGATTCTTCCTGACACTATTAGCGATTACACTGTCGCCCTAGAAAATGAAAACAAAGATATTAAAGCAACATTTGCGCGATATGAAGCCAAGAACAAGATCCAAAACCTTGAAGAGAGAATTACATCGGGAAGTGCTGACACAGAAAATACTCTGACAACAGCTATAGCCAGTCACACTGAGCAAATAATAACCCTAAATATGAAGGTTGAACAAGCAAACAAGGACTGGAATCAGAACATGCACACTCGACTGAATGAATACCTTGATTTCCAAGATGACAAAATCGAACAAGATAAGTTATCTGATGCAGTTATAATAAACAGCCCACACATTCCTAGTGACATAACCCAAGCCCAGTGCAAAGATACTGCTATCAGGATAATACATGACCACATACGAGTTATCCCGCAGATCAGATTTTGCCACCGAAGTGGCTAGTTTATTGTGCACCTCATATCCATCCTGTGGACACAGCGCAAGAGCATATGGATATGGATACACGAAAGGCCTAAGAACTAGGCCCCAAAAGGGTTAACATGTATACTTATGGATTTATATCTACAGTTCACTTATCTGTTATAGGGAAATTTAGGAAATTTGCTTAGTATATCTGGTATTTTATTTTCATTAATAAGATATCTTGGCATGCCACATATATTTACTACAAGCACATGTACATGGTATACAGGCCTAGCTGACAACAATGACATACTACTATTTAGAAAGCCCATTGTTATGCTCCGCATATCGGGCAGGCAAATTAGGTCAGTGTCCCAGGATGCGACCCACACCAGTCGACTAACACCCAGGTACCCATTTTACTGATGGGGAACATAGACAACAGGTGGAAAGAAACACGCCCAATGTTTCTACTCTGGCTGGGAATCGAACTCAGGCCCTCGCCGTGCGAGAGCGTTAACCACCAGGCTACCAGAGCCCCGTAGGTTATTATACTATCTCTGTATTTCTCAGTACGTGGACAATTAAGCACATAGTGTTCAAGACAGTGACCATATGCCTGATCACATAATTTACATTTAGTTTGATCATCATCTGTGTCTCTCCCAAACTGCCAGAAGTACTTGTAACCAAGCCTACGCCTGGCCACTACAACAGTCTGTTCACATTGCAAGTTGCTCCATAAACATACTTATCTATGTTCATGTTATCATAGTGGGTTATAGATCTACTCAGGCTTCTAGCTGCAAAACAATGAAATCAAAGAAACACGTTTGCTAGGAAAACAAGGTATTGGCACAGTATTATGATCAGACTTCATTCATATGATAAAAGAAAGGACCTATTTAAATCAGCAATTACAATGAAAAATGGAGTGTACATCAACGAGTGTCTAACGAGAAAAAGTCAAAACCTTCTGTTCAGGTTGAGAAAACTTAAACGGGAAAACAAAATACATCAGTGTTTCACTTGAGATGGGAAAATACTAGTTAGGAAAACATCAACAGGACAACAGTATACCATCTCAAATGAACATGATTTCTCTACCTTCCTTAGAAAAGCTGACATTTCCGTAACAGATTAGATAAGTGTCCTTTACACATATATACATGTGGTGCATATAGTGTACGTTACTATTACATTATTGTGCATTTTCTTACTAGCTAATACCAGCTACCTCAAATACTTTTTACTTCTTTTTAATGCTATTAAATGCTCAGATTTTGTGATGCAAGTCAAATCTTACACCTAAATTAATGTTCTTCATGAATAACTACCTATTCATTTAATTTTGTTCACCACTACTTATTTTAGTCCCATTTATATGGTGCAATTAGTGTATATTCCAATTACATTATTGTGCAATTTCCAGAACTATCATTTACTAGCTAGTACCAACACCTTAAATTTTTTTTACTTTGTTTAGTGCTGTTACTTGCTCAAACTTAATACATATTACAAGTCAGATCTTACTCATAAATCAATATTATATCATAGTGACTATCTGTCCATTTAACTTTGTTTACCATTACTTAGTTTTTTTTCCTCCTTTATTTTAGCTTTAAAGAACTACCTTAGTTCATATATTTACATTTGTTAAAATAATTCAGGTGCTATATTTTAGCTTTAGAATATTTACTTTGTCTTATACTTATATTTAATTATAGATCCACTATAAATCTTATGATTACAAGCATTGATCCTGATACCAACCTCTTATTGAATGACTTAAATGAATCAAACAGTAACTGTAATTACTACACAGCAGAACAAAGGCACTTCTCAGAGCCAACAACAACATAACATAAGGAAAAAGGAACACTGCAACAGGCCTACTGACCCATGCGGAGCAGGTCCATGTTCCCCCCCCCACGGATTAGACCAATGACCCCCCCCCCGGATTAGCCCAATGACCCACCCAGTCTGGTCATCTCCACTCAAGGATGGAGCACGGCACCAGACCCAGCAGCACAAGCTAGTCAGGTCCAACTCACACCCACCCACACCCACCCATGTATTTATCTAACCTATTTTTAAAACTACAAAACGTTATAGCCTGAATAACTGTACTCGGGAGTTTGTTCCACTCATCCACGACTCTATTACCAAACCAGTGCTTTCCTATATCCTTCCTGAATCTGAATTTTTCCAACTTGAAACCATTGCTGCGAGTCCTGTCTTGGCTGGAAATTTCCAGCACGCTATTTACATCCCGTTTATTTATTCCTGTTTTCCATTTATACACCTCGATCATATCCCCCCTAATTCTACGCCTTTCGAGAGAGTGCAGATTCAGGGCCCTCAGTCTATCTATAACTGTAACTACAATTTCAGATCTTTAAGCAAACATTACGATGACCTCACAGCATTACTAAATTCCCTGCATGCCAGTATGTCCATCATTACTCTCACCGAAACCTGGCTAAAGTCAGATACTACAGACATCTATGTCATTCCTGGTTTACACAGCCATACACAACTGTAGGCCAGATCAACAAGGAGGTGGCACAGCTATATAATACTCAGACCAACTAGAATGTATCACTAATACTTGCACAAGGGATGAACATGGGTAATATATAATAGCTAAATTCAAATCCAAACACATTCAAAAACCTCTCACAATAATAAATATCTACAGAGTACCACAGTCAAACATTAGCCGTTTTAGTGAAAACCTAGGAAGTATGATAACTGATGCACACATGAATAAAGATCACTTACTACCCTCAGGTGACTTCAGTATAAATCTCTTGCAAGACCAGGACCCACACGTTACTGAATTCACAAACACTATGAGTAACTGCTTGTTGCTACCAACAGTAACAAAACCTACAAGAATTACAGAGATTAGTGTTTCCCTATTAGGCCACATCCCCTTTAAAATCAGGCATAATCACAGATAATACCAATGACCACTACCCTACCTTTCTCATAACCAATCTAGGTAAATTACCCCAAAAAACTACTAAAGTAACCTTCAGACTTCATAATGAGGCAGCCATTAATAACTTCACAATAGCAATGACAAACATCGACTGGCTAACTGAGCTACAAACCTATACAGATACTGATGAATGTATTAATATTTTTTTAAAAAAGACCCAATACCTCTATAACAAGCACTGCCCTAAAAAAAATCATAGTTAAGAGACTGAACAGTCCCTGGCTAACACCCAGCATCCTCAAATCCATAAATACAAAGCACCTATACGAAAAACAGTACAGAATGTGTCACATAACCAGAGACCAAACAAAACGTTACTCATCAATTCTAACCAGCCTGATAAAAGGGGCAAAAAAATTGCATTATGAGAACAGATTATCCAACTTAAAAGGTGATATAAAAAAGACCTGGAAAACCCTATCTGAAATTCTAGGAACAAAAAAGATTTCAGGAAACAGAGCAATCAAACTAACAAAATCGGATGAACCCCAACTCCCACCAACTGAAACAACAAACAGACTCAATGTTTTCTTCTCCACCATAGAAAAAAACCTTGCCGATAAAATCCCAAGCTCAAATACCCCACCCAATGACTACTTCACTGGCAACTACCCGAACACACTGCTCCTAGCTCCGACTAACCCAACAGAAGTCTCCCTTATTATCAACACACTAAAAAACAAGACAGGAGATTTAAATACCTTACCATCTTTTATATACAAAAAAAGCTGTCACCAATCATTGCAACACTCCTTAACAAATCCATCGAATTCTCTACCTTCCCTACAGTTCTCAAAATAGCGAGGGTCACTCCGATACATAGAGGAGGAGAACAGACTTGAATAACTATAGGCCAATATCCAACTTACACCCTCTCTCTAAAATATATGAAAAATTAGTTCATAAGCGAATCTATTCCTACCTCATCTCCCACAACATACTCAACCTCTGTCAGTTTGGGGTCAGGCCTAATAAAAATACGAATGATGCTATTATACACATGCTAGAACAAATATACACTGCACTCGAGAAAAAAGAAGTCCCATTGGGGATCTTCATTGATTTACGTAAAGCTATTGATACAGTTGACCATGATTTGCTGCACATAAAATTATCACACTATGGTATAAGAGGGCACTCCCTCAACTACCTAAAGTCTTACCTCAGCAACAGAAGCCAATGTGTGTACACAGATGGGGCAAACTCTTCCACACAGCCAATTACAGGGAAGTGTCCTTGGCCCTCTTCTCTTTCTCATTTACATAAACGACCCACCAAATGCATTGCAACTACTCAAACCCACACTATTTGCAGATGACACTACATATGTCTTCTCTCACCCAAGTCCAGTCATGCTAGCCAATACTGTAAATACCGAATTACAGAAAATATCTACCTGGATGATGATTAACAAACTTACTCTCAATATTGATAAAACCTACTTCATACAGTTTGGAAACAGAACTACAGATGTCCCTCTTAACATAATGATAAACGGATCACCTATCACAAAGCTCACAGAGGAAAAATTCTTAGGAATCCACCTCGATAATAGACTCAAATTCCAAACACATATACAACACATTTCCAAGAAAATCTCCAAGACCGTAGGCATACTATCGAAGATGCGGTACTATGTTCCACAGTCAGCCCTCCTGGCCCTGTATCACTCGCTCATTTACCCCTATCTCACCTATGGAATTTGTGCATGGGGCTCAACAACAATAAACCATCTCAGATCATTAATTACCCAACAAAAGGCTGCATTCAGAATAATAACAAATTCCCGCTACAGGCAGCATACTCCACGAATATTCAAAACTCTAAACTTACTCACCGTACAAAACATCCATTCATATTGTTGTACCTACTACATACATAGAACAATTAACTCGGATATAAACCCTCCCCTCAAATTTCTCCTTGCCAACCTCAACAGAACACATGACCACAACACAAGGCAAAGATCACTATTTGGTGTTCCTCGTGTCCAGATCACACTATGTAAAAACGCAATGCACATAAAAGGCCCTAAAATCTGGAATTCATTACCTGTGAATATAAAAGAAACACTGTTTATCAGTTCAAGATTTTTCTTGAAACCACTTACTCAGCCACAACTAAATAAATACTGATTAACTGTATCTCATAAATGTATAACCTGTGACCCTATCAAACTATGTTTTTTTGTAATTACATTACCTACAAATTTGTACAATTATAAAGCCTCTTTGAAATACTTATTTGTACTTCATGTTGTAATTTGTTTACTGCAAGCTTAGTTAAGCTTAAGTTATTTTTTATCAAACTTTTTTTACGTATCAAGATTTTTAAATAAAACTAAGTTTTCTACAGAGTTATGTTAGTAACAGAACATCAAAGTTACCAGAGAATAACTGATACATAATATGTGAACCTTTCATTCTATTAATTTTATTAATATTATTATTATTATTAACTTACGGTGGCCCGTGGCCTGGTAGCAAAAGCTCTCGCTTTACACTGTGAGAGTCCGAGTTCGATTCCCGGCAGGGATAGAAACATTGAGTGTGTTTCCTTACACCGGTTGTCCATGTTCACCCATCATAATAATGGGTGCCTGGGTGTTAATCAACTGGTGTCGGTCGCATCCTGAGGACAAAATAGACCTAATGTACCCGAAATGCTCTGCACAACAAGGAGCTTTCTATATGACTCACGAAATCGTAATGACACGATTGCAAACAAACCATACCCCGGTCGGGATTGAACCCGCGGTCTGGAGTTTTGAGACTCTCTGACCGCGGGTTCAATCCCGGCCGGGGTATGGCTTTCTATATAGTAGTATGTCATTGATGTCAGCTAGGCCTGTATACCTTGTATATGTATTTGTAGAAATAATGACAGTAGTATTTAGAAGATGCCAATATTTTCATTAAAAGTAATCCAACTTTAAAAAATGTATTTTATTTATGTGGGAAATAAATGATCCAACAAACAGTTCCATGATGAATGGATTAATTTTCAGATTTTTTTTCTTCCCACCCCCCACCAACCATTGGAAAATAATTCAGCGTTTATACACTGTTAACTGGATTGCAAAAATGCTTAAAATTACTTAAGAATGTGCACAGGGGGTCTATGACCCCGTACTAGTGATAACTTGGAGCCTGATAGTGGGGCTTCACAGGGGTCTTTGACCCCTACCAATGACAGCTGGAATCCTGATAGGGGGGCTTTACAGGGGGTCTATCACCCCTACCAATGACAGCTGGCATCCTGATAGAGGGTCTTCACAGGGGTATATAACCCTTACCAGTGACATATCCGGGAGCCTGATAGGGGGGGGGGCTTCACAGGGGCCTATGACCCCTACCAGATTCATAGCTGGGATCCTGGTAGGATAGAGGGCTCTAATGAACCCTGTGAAGGATGTACACAGGTTCCTGAGCGAAAAGTTTCACAGACTAAATGCCTCCATTGGTTAACCAGAACTGATCCATGCCATGGGTTTTCTTAGGAGGCTGGTAAGAATTACGCAGCTCTGTATGACCCTAGTAGGTTTAGCGCTTGGTTTTGATTATAATGGCAAGAATTACGTATGCAAGCATTATAATGAAACTGCTTGTGTTGACCTTAGTACCAGCAGGGACAGGTTTATATAGGCATGTTTTTGCTGGCACAAAACTTTCCATGGTAACCCATTTATTATTATTACAATTAAAAGTCAGTGGTAAACTCAGAGGGGTCATACTCTGTTCTTCATGTAGAGTACTAATGGTACAATAATCTGCCCTTCATGTAGAGTACTAATGGTACAATAATCTGCCCTTCATGTAGAGTACTAGTAGTGAAATAGTACTACTAGTACTCTGGTGGTAAGAGTGGTGGCCTGGAGAGAGGTTCCTTGAAGGTGGTGGTGAGGGTCTCTTGATCTTAGGAATGTGATCTATGCTACCTGGGAGTGAACTTATCCTCCCAGGTGATGCATGACCCCCCACGGGTTGAGCGCTCCACCATGAATAGTGACGGTGTAATAGTGCCATCTAGTGGTGGCGTAGTAGTGCCATCTAGTAGTGGTTATCAGTGATGGTGTTATAGTGAAGGTCAGGACAATGACCAACCTCAATGGCACTAAAGGTCAATT
Organism: Cherax quadricarinatus; assembly: GCF_038502225.1. Classification (NCBI taxonomy): domain Eukaryota; kingdom Metazoa; phylum Arthropoda; class Malacostraca; order Decapoda; family Parastacidae; genus Cherax; species Cherax quadricarinatus. The sequence continues at coordinate 84,807 of NC_091355.1, forward strand.
GAACTTCAAAGGTCTTACAGGAGAGACGTGTTGCTTCTCCTCCTGCTGCACCGTCGGCTTTACCGCTTCCTCTGCCTCTCAATACACCTAAATAACGTAAGTATTGTCTAGTGACGTATTTGTCAGTACAACAGAGTTGAGCTGCAGCTCTTGGTCCCCCTCACCAGTTTGCTCACTAAATTATTTTAATCTTAATTTTCTTTGGGGTTTAGTGTCTTGGCGGGGGAGGGGGTAATTGATCTTAGTGGAGGGGTTTTCATGCGAGGATTATTATTATAATCAAGGGGAAGCGCTAAACCCGTAGGGTTATACAGCGCCTGTGGGGGATGGAAGGTATTCAGGGTTAATTCAGGGAACTGGAGCACAGATCAAGTTCCGTAGATCAAGAGCCCCTCACCAGCATCAAGGAACCTTCCTTGAGGGGTTCATGCGAGGAACTGGAGTCCCTCACCTTCGTCTGATCAAGTAATAACTCTCACACTAGGCGTTAAATAACCCATAATGGTGTATGTAGTTCTGGGCTTTTTCCATTATTGAAAATAACTTAGTGAATGTCTCTTGATCCAAGCAACTTGTGCCTTTTGATTCAGATATAGGCTTCGATGTAAGCAATTTGTTAGTCATCAGGTTAATGTGTAAGAAATAGTGATTGAGGAAAATATAGTTTTACTATGTTAAACATTAATGGATATATTAGGCAGTAATTTTGTTATTTTATATTACGTAATGTTTGTGTATATATGTTGATGGTTATAATGTTTCTTTGTGTACATACGTGTGATGTTGATGGTTATAATGTTTCTTTGTGTACATACGTGTGATGTTGATGGTTATAATGTTCCAGGTGTGATAATTGCTGCGTCTGGCTGTGTCTGCTGCAACAGTGATCAACACAGCAACATTGACCAGTCTGAGGGGTAGAGACAACCACACTAATAAGTGGTCTGACCCATAACATTTAGTGTTATGTGGAGATGCAGCAGTTGGAGACGTCGTCAGAAGTGGGCGGGGCCCACTTGCAAGGTATCTCCAGGTTATAAGTCCACTAAAGTTTGGTTACTGAAGCAGACAGTAATTGCATTAGGTGGGAAGGTGGTGGGGAGAGTATAGGAAAGACTGTAATTAATTGATATCAAAAGTAGCTTAGTGAGAAGTATTAGCTTATCTCCTGACCAGAGATGAAATCTCTGGCCAGGAAATGATGAGGAATGTATTCTGTAGGTTACCTTGAATGGGGTGAGGATAAAAAGTGGATAAATGGGTTGTAAAGCTTAGAACTGAAGACTGATTAAATTCTAGAAAGTTTTAGTTAGTCTAATATCGTTATTTTGAAACCTATACACATCCTGCAAGAGTGTAGGAAGCAGAGATGAAATGTGCAAGTGATATATCATGGCTCAATTGGTAGTGGCGTCAACTGAAGAACCGGGATTCGATCCCTGGCACAAGTGGGCATGTTCCCTTATATCCATTGGCACTGTTCACATAAGAAAGGAGGAACACTGCAGTAGGTCTGCTGGCCCATACTGGGCATACTTGAATGATTCTGTGTTAACCAGGTTAATAATTATAGTAAGATAGTTTAATGTGATCAGGGTAATGGCAGAGGTCTTGATGCCGGGTGAAAGGGAAGCCTGGAGTACGCTGCATACTCTAGTGTCTACTAACAAAGTAATTTGTAGATTTAGGTAGTGTTAAGTAGGATCACTACGACAAGGTCCTAAATGCATTAGAAGACAAAAAGAATGCAGATGTAATATATACAGACTTTGCAAAAGCCTTCGACAAGTGTGACCATGGCGTAATAGCGCACAAAATGCGTGCTAAAGGAATAACAGGAAAAGTCGGTCGATGGATCTATAATTTTCTCACTAACAGAACACAGAGAGTAGTCGTCGACAGAGTAAAGTCCGAGGCAGCTACGGTGAAAAGCTCTGTTCCACAAGGCACAGTACTCGCTCCCATCTTGTTCCTCATCCTCATATCCGACATAGACAAGGATGTCAGCCACAGCACCGTGTCTTCCTTTGCAGACGACACCCGAATCTGCATGACAGTGTCTTCCATTGCAGACACTGCAAGGCTCCAGGCGGACATCAACCAAATCTTTCAGTGGGCTGCAGAAAACAATATGAAGTTCAACGATGAGAAATTTCAATTACTCAGATATGGTAAACATGAGGAAATTAAATCTTCATCAGAGTACAAAACAAATTCTGGCCACAAAATAGAGCGAAACACCAACGTCAAAGACCTGGGAGTGATCATGTCGGAGGATCTCACCTTCAAGGACCATAACATTGTATCAATCGCATCTGCTAGAAAAATGACAGGATGGATAATGAGAACCTTCAAAACTAGGGAGGCAAAGCCCATGATGACACTCTTCAGGTCACTTGTTCTATCTAGGCTGGAATATTGCTGCACACTAACGGCACCTTTCAAGGCAGGTGAAATTGCCGACCTGGAAAATGTACAGAGGGCTTTCACAGCGCGCATAGCGGAGATAAAACACCTCAATTACTGGGAGCGCTTGAGGTTCCTAAACCTGTATTCCCTGGAACGCAGGAGGGAGAGATACATGATTATATACACCTGGAAAATCCTAGAGGGACTAGTACCGAACTTGCACACGAAAATCACTCACTACGAAAGCAAAAGACTTGGCAGACGATGCACCATCCCCCCAATGAAAAGCAGGGGTGTCACTAGCACGTTAAGAGACCATACAATAAGTGTCAGGGGCCCGAGACTGTTCAACTGCCTCCCAGCACACATAAGGGGGATTACCAACAGACCCCTGGCAGTCTTCAAGCTGGCACTGGACAAGCACCTAAAGTCAGTTCCTGATCAGCCGGGCTGTGGCTCGTACGTTGGTTTGCGTGCAGCCAGCAGCAACAGCCTGGTTGATCAGGCTCTGATCCACCAGGAGGCCTGGTCACAGACCGGGCCGCGGGGGCGTTGACCCCCGGAACTCTCTCCAGGTAAACTCCAGGTAATAGGTATGGTATAGAACTGGAGAATCTGCTATATGGATTGTGAATGCATATAGCAGGGGAGAGTAATCTCCCCCGAAGGCATAGGGTACGTAGAACTGTGGGCCTTGGTACCCACCAACGACCTTTACAAGCTATGTGGAATGTGTTTTAGGAAATAAATTTTATAAAATACCGGCACAATGGAAAATAAACACATAAGCAGTATGAACATTAAAATGGTATAAAATACCGACAGGTTGTTAGGTAAGACACATATGAAACAATTAGGTATCTTTATTTCGAAACGTTTCGCCTACACAGTAGGCTTCTTCAGTCGAGTACACAAAAGTTGATAGAAGCAGAAGAGACTTGAAGACGATGTAATCAGTCCATCACCCTTGATTTGAGAGGGACCTGACCTCTCAACGACTACATTCTTACCTCTACTAGTGGCCTACACCTCACCTCCTGGCAGTATATAAGGCTCCATCCTCTCACTTCAACTCCATATTGTTTCAGACTATGGAACAATACTCTTCTCCAGACAGAGGGACTGACCACCTCAAAACTTCAAGGGTGATGGACTGATTACATCGTCTTCAAGTCTCTTCTGCTTCTGTCAACTATTCTGTACTCGACTGAAGAAGCCTACTGTGTAGGCGAAACGTTTCGAAATAAAGACACCTAATTGTTGCATATGTGTCTTACCCACCACATAAGCAGTATAATGTGGTCCTTTATTGACAACGTTTCGCCCGCACAGTGGGCTTTATCAAGTCACAAACAGGAAAGGTACGTGAGTATTTATAGGTTGGAGTCGGGTGGAGAATGCTGGGTAGGTTATGGGCCAACAGGCCTACTGCAGTGTGCCTCCTTTATGTCCTTAGTTTGGATCTGATAAGGACCTGCACGGGACTGGCTTGTGTGTAGTTATGTGGGATAGCGATGAAGAAGTTTCATGGACATTGATTCTGTAGGGATGTTGGTGGGTTCCGGGATTTGGGTAGTGGTTGCGGTGGGTGTTCTGCGTATTTTGTCTTTGTCAAGTCTAATGTTGCTTTGTTTACTAAGTTCACAAAACTGACGCTTGAGGAAACTGGGTTATTTTGAGAACTTTCGACTGCACCTGGCCTTAGTTTTGATACCATTTTTCCCTGGACCAGATTTTTCTAACTTGTATGATGTTTTCACATTATAAATGGTGTACAGTAACAAGTTGGCAGACGAGGGCATACTTCCACTGGGGAATCCCACCTACCAGTGACTATGCCCTCGTCTGCTACCCGTCCTTATCTACTGACGCCTATATAAGCGCCAGCCTCCTTGCCTAACTCTCCTAACCCTTTTTCTTCCCAACCTTAGCCTTCTCTCTTCTGATAGCTTCCCACCACTACCCTTGGCCTCCCCCTTCCCCCACTCCTTCCTGCACTCTCTCCACTTCCTCCACATATGCAATCACTACCAAAGGTCTCGCTACTTCCCTGTCCTCATTCGCTGTACCCAACCAAACAACCTGATCTTTTTTATTGTTCACACACCAGTCATTCTTTCCAAATACTCTGATATGGACTTCTCTAAACTTCTAAACGGACTCTTCTCAGCACATGGCCTAACACCTCTTATATTCCCTCCTGATTTTACCTTACCTCCCCAACGCCAAGACAATGATGTAGGTAGATAAGACACATAGGCAACATTTAGACAACCTCAAATCTACGGCTTCAAGGGTGATGGACTGATTACATCGTCTTCACATCTCTACCGCTCCTGCCTACTTTCTGTACTCGACTGAAGAAGCCTACTGTGTAGGCGAAACGTTTTCCGAATAAAGTTGCCTAAATGTTGCCTATGTGTCTTATCTACCAACCTGTCGGTATTGTATACCATTTGATAATCACAATGATGTAGCTCTCTCTCCCAACCTTCTCGAATCCACCACATCCACCTTAACCGCTTCCTCTATGAACAACCCTCCTCTTGTGATGAATGGTTTGAAAAACCGACAAGTTGAAGATTGAGACACTTATGCAGCATATGGGAATCTTTATTCAGGAAACGTTTCGCCACGCAGTGGCTTCATCAGTCCAATACAAAGAAGGCGTAAGGAGAGGAGGAGAATGAGGTAATCAGTCCCTCAACCTGGAGTCGATGTGTTCAGTCCATCAATCTTGTAGAATGTACAGCATAGGGCCGTAGACGTGGCTTATATACTGTAGAGATGTGAGGTGAAGCAGGTGGAGGCGGGGTCATAGTGGTACCATCCACTAGTCGAAGTAGGTCTTCGTCCAAGGGTTGAACAAGTGTTGAAGAATTCTTTGTAACAAGATCCCATGATGCTGCTGTGTCTGACAGTTGTGATGAATGGTTTGAAAAACCGACAAGTTGAAGATTGAGACACTTATGCAGCATATGGGAATCTTTATTCAGGAAATGGACTGAACACATCGACTCCAGGTTGAGGGACTGATTACCTCATTCTCCTCCTCTCCTTACGCCTTCTTTGTATTGGACTGATGAAGCCACTGCGTGGCGAAACGTTTCCTGAATAAAGATTCCCATATGCTGCATAAGTGTCTCAATCTTCAACCCTCCTCTTGTCGGTATTGTATACCTGTCTTGCACAACCCTCCTCCATCTTCACCTACAACACCAACTCATGCTGAGCCTACCTTACCTTCTCCTTCCAACACACCTGCAAATACTGAACCTTCTACCTCTGCCACACCTTCTCTAGCCTCCATTGCTCCCTCGTCTTCAATCTTCAATGGGAACTCAAAATCCACCCCGGGTGCTAATTATCCTGTCAATACTCACAATTCCCGTTACCCTACCAGAAGTAAACACAGCTGCCCCAAAGAATACCCACAAACTGACATCAGTACAGAGCGTGACAACATTGAAAAATCCATTAAACCACAAAAACCCTCACGCCCTCCTTCAGAGACATCCTGTAGACACAGTAAAATAGAAGGATACTGCAACAAAGAGAAGAGTGCAGATGGCATCGCTATTGGGCCGTGCGGACGTGCTGCGCAGTAGCTCCTGATTGAGTTGGCTTTTGCGCAGTGTTGACGTGTACTTAGCTCTGTGAAGACCTGTTTGCGCGCTCTCTACGAATTGAAGAAAGATGCCCTCCATCGAGCAACTTTACCAACAGCTTAAGGAAGAATTGAGGATAGCGAAGTTGGAGATTCGGCGACTGACCGAGGAAAACAAGAGTCATAGCAGTCCTCCTGTTTTGAGTCCTCAGGTCAAGAAGGGAAACTGGTCAGTGGCTGGACAGCAGGAAACGAAGTTGACGATCAAGAAGACGAATGGAAAGGTAGAAACGATGAAGAAGAAAGAGACTGCCGTGGAAACTGTTGTGGAAACATCTAATACATTCTCAGTGCTACCCGACGAATGTGAGTCGACTACTGGGAACATCACGACGAACGACACCAAGGAAGGTAAGAATATTGTTGTTGTTGGGGATAGCCAAGTTAGGTATATGGATAGGGCGTTCTGCTTGAAGGACAGGAGTAGGAGACATAGAGTTTGCTTTCCTGGGGGTGGGATGGAGGATATTGTTAGCCATCTGGATGACATGAGAGGTAATGGGAGCAATCCTATTATCTGTCTCAGTGCTGGAGGCAACGATGTTGGCAGATGTAGGAGTGAAGACCTGATTAGCTCTGGTGGCCTGGTGGTTAACGCTCTCGCTTCACACGGTGAGGGCCTGGGTTCGATTCCCAGCCAGAGTAGAAACATTGGACGTGTTTCTTTCCACCTGTTGTCTATGTTCCCCATCAGTAAAATGGGTACTTGGGTGTTAGTCGACTGGTGTGGGTCGCATCCTGGGACACTGACCTAAGGAGGCCTGGTCACAGACCGGGCCGCGGGGGCGTTGACCCCCGGAACTCTCTCCAGGTAAACTCCAGGTATAGGTCAGCAATAGAAATAATTAGGAGTAAGGGTGGGAACCCTGTCATATGTGGTATTTTGCCAAGGAGAGGAGTTGGAAATGAATGGTTGTCCAGGGCAATTGGTGTCAATTGCTGGCTGGACAAATACTGTAAGGAAAATGCGGCAACTTTCATTGACAACTGGGACCTCTTCTATGGCAGAAGTGACATGTATGCCAGGGATGGGGTTCACTTATCTAGGTCTGGGGTGGTAGCACTGGCAACTGCAGTGGAGGGAGCAGTTAGGACTTTAAACTAGGAATAGTTAGTGGTATGGGTTTTGGCAGGAAAACAGTGAAGTCCCAGTGTAGTAATATTACGAGTTCTAGGGGAACTAGTAATAAGCAGAACGAGGTAGATATTGAAAAGCCAGGGACTTTGGGTGATAAGGACAGTAATAGGTTTAGTAGAAAAACAGAAATGAGCAGGAAGGGTAAAGAGAAAGGAGAGTCTTTCAATGTTTATTATGCTAATTGCCGTAGTGCTAGGAATAAGATGGACGAGTTGAGATTAGTTGCTAGTGCAGGTAACATTGATGTATTTGCCTTAACTGAGACGTGGTTTAATTCAAAAAGTCGGGACATGCCTGTGGAATGTCATATTCAGGGTTTTAAATTGTTCCAAGTAGATAGAAGTGTCGGGAAGGGGGGTGGGGTGGTATTGTATGTCCGAGATCGCTTGAACTGTTGCATAAAAACGGGTATTAAGTCTGAAGTAACACATACAGAGTCTGTTTGGATAGAATTTTCAGAGGGGCATGAAAAACTGATTTTAGGAGTGATATACCGTCCCCCAAACTTAGATAGGGACCAAGGGAGACTACTATGGAAGGAAATTGTTAAGGCCACAAGGCACGATAATGTAGTAATTCTAGGAGACTTTAACTTTAGTCATATTGATTGGAATTTCTTGACTGGGAATTTAGAATCATACGACTTCTTAGAAGTAGTTCAGGATTGTTTTTTGAAGCAGTTTGTGACAGAACCTACAAGGGAAAATAACCTGCTTGACTTAGTTATGGCAAACAATGAATCCCTTGTTAATAATTTAGAAATTTCAGAGGAACTGGGTGCTAGCGACCACAAATCAATTACATTTAGCATTGAATGGAAGTACGATAGTAGCGATAACTCAGTAACAGTCCCAGATTTTCGCTTAGCAGATTACGATGGGCTTAGAGAACACTTATCATCTGTTGACTGGGGTAACGAAGTGAGCTATCAATATGACAGTTTTCTGAACACTATACATGCTGCTCAAAGAACGTTTATCCCACATAAAGAAATTAGATCAAATAGAAATGACCAAAAATGGATGAATAATAGGCTCAAATATCTACTAGGGCATAAGAAAGGAATTTATAGGCGTATCAAAAGATGTGAGGGTCATCTTATGAATCAGTATATTGACATTAAGAGGGACATTAAAAAGGGGATAAGAAAAGCTAAAAGGGACTATGAAATTCAAGTTGCTAGGGATTCTAAAACTAACCCAAAAAGTTTTTTCCAGGTCTATAGAACAAAAGTTAGAGATAAGATAGGTCCCCTTAAAAATAACTATGGGCACCTTACTGACAAAGAGAATGAAATGTGCTCGATTTTTAATAATTATTTTCTCTCAGTTTTTACACAGGAAGACACTAACAATATTCCAGTAATTAATTTTTATAGTGGGCTAGAAGAAGATAAATTATGTAACATCACAGTCACTAGTGAAATGGTTGTGAAGCAGATAGACAGACTGAAGCAAAATAAGTCGCCGGGTCTTGATGAGGCTTTTTCAAGGGTTCTTAAGGAATGCAAAATAGAACTCTGTGAACCATTAACTAATATTTTTAATTTATCTCTTCAAACAGGTGTAGTGTCTGATATGTGGAAGATGGCTAATGTAATTCCTATTTTTAAAACAGGGGACAAGTCGTTACCGTCAAATTACCGCCCAATAAGCCTGACCTCAATTGTAGGCAAATTACTAGAGTCAATTATAGCTGAGATTATAAGAAGCCATCTCGATGAGCATAGCTTGATTAATGATACTCAGCATGGATTCACAAGAGGCCGGTCTTGTCTAACTAATTTATTAACTTTCTTCAGTAAAGCTTTTGAGGCTGTTGACCACGATAAAGAATTTGATATTATTTACTTAGATTTTAGTAAGGCTTTTGATAGAGTTCCGCACCATAGACTGTTAAAGAAAGTGGCAGCTCATGGCATTGGGGGAAAAGTGCTCTCGTGGATCGAGTCATGGCTTGCTGACAGGAAGCAGAGAGTTTCCATAAATGGGGTTAAATCCGAGTGGGGATCTGTAACAAGTGGCGTTCCATAGGGCCCGTTGTTGTTTATAATATATATCAATGATCTTGATGAGGGAATTACTAGTGATATGAGCAAATTCGCCGATGACACAAAGATAGGTAGGATAATTGATTCAAACGTAGATGTTATGGAACTTCAGGAGGATTTAAACAAACTCTATTCTTGGTCAGAAAAGTGGCAGATGCAGTTCAGTGTAGATAAATGCAAGGTTCTGAAGCTTGGGAGTGCCCATAACCCTAGTACTTATAAGTTAAATGATGTAGAACTTAGCCATACAGATTGCGAAAAGGACTTGGGGGTTATGGTGAGCAGCAACCTTAAACCAAGACAGCAATGCCTAAGCGTACGTAATAAGGCAAATAGATTACTGGGATTTATATCAAGAAGTGTAAGCAACAGAAGTCCAGAGGTCATACTGCAGCTTTATACATCATTAGTAAGGCCTCACCTAGATTATGCAGCTCAGTTCTGGTCTCCATATTACAGAATGGACATAAATTCGTTAGAAAACATTCAGCGTAGGATGACTAAATTAATACATAGCATTAGAAATCTTCCTTATGAAGAAAGATTGAAGACTCTTAAGTTACATTCACTTGTTAGACGAAGAATGAGGGGAGACCTGATCGAAGTGTATAAGTGGAAGATAGGTATTAATAAAGGGGATATTAATAAGGTCTTGAGGATGTCTCTCCAAGAGAGAACCCGCAGTAATGGATTTAAATTAGATAAGTTTAGATTTAGAAAGGACATAGGAAAGTATTGGTTTGGAAATAGGGTAGTTGATGAGTGGAACAGTCTACATAGTTGGGTTATTGAGGCTGGGACTTTGGGTAGTTTCAAATTTAGGTTGGATAAGTACATGAGTGGGAGGGGTTGGATTTGAGTGGGACTTTCACATCAGAGCTTATTTCTTGGGTGGCATTGAAAATTGGGTTGGGCAAATGTTTTGTTAGTGGGATGAATTGTAAAGGACCTGCCTAGTATGGGCCAACAGGCCTCCTGCAGTGTTCCTCCTTTCTTATGTTCTTATGTTCTTAAAGCCTGAACTAGCTAGACCTTTACACTCTGCCCACACAAACAACACACAATATGGCCCTTAAGATCACACAATTCAATATACGCAGCTACAACATGAACACGCACATCCTGGCTGAATTCGTCGAGGCTGAGCGCCCTGATGTGCTGCTTTTGAACAGTACTTGTGTGCAAAACACCCAGCGAATCAGACACTGGGGTTACACTATACGTCAGTCAAGTGCTGATCCCGATAATGGTACTGCCATTATGATGAACAGCACTATTTGTCACGACTTTCACGGTCCCATTATTATCTACACTACCTATGCTGGACCTAACTCCAACATTAACATTCCTGACTTAACCCTCCTCTTTAATTACTCAAACATTACTATCTATCTTCTTGCTGACCTTAACGCAAAACGTACAGATTTTCATGATACATACACCAACACTCATGGAAACCAACTGAAGCACTTAATCACACAAAAACACCTGATACACCTTGGCCCTCACTTCAACACTTTCTTTAGCTCTTTTGGCCAGGGAAAACCAGATATAATTATTACCAATAGAGCCAGCCTCAACCTTCACCATCGCATTACACCAGGCCCCATATCCGGCTCAAACTATATACCCATCACTCTTCACATCTCTTCAAACCCTATTCTCATTCCCTCCAGACATATTCCTTCCTTCTCCAGGGCAAACTGGGACTCCTTTAAATAAAACTTAAACAACACTAACCTCTCTCATAACTTCGACAACAGACCTATTTCAGACACTGACACACAAATTGCCCTCATACAAGACTCCATAACACAAGCTGCTGAAAATGTAATTCCTAAAAAACAATACACTGTCAGATACTCCTTCCGTCCTTCTGAAAGGACGAAACGCTTCTCCTCTAGTACAGGCACCGCTCTGCCACCAACCACAACAGATTTGCACATGTCAGCAGGGACCTCACTTTCTTGCGAAACATCATCATCCGTAGTTTGGAAGAGGACCATGCCAAACACTGGCTCTCTCTCGTCCAAGCTACTGACTCACACCGCATACGGGACCCCAGGAAATTCTGGGTTTTCATCCAGAAGGTCATTGGAGTCCCAAAAACAACACACTTCCAACACACAACAACACAAACATCACAGACCCTACACAAGCAGCACATGCTTTCAAATTTATTTGGGAAAATATTTCTCACCCTCCTGACTCAGCTGCGCAACAACACACACAAGCTGTAGAACACTGGGTATCCACACATCGACACATCACATGTCCCAACCCAATCATACAACTATCCCCTCTCACCTCCACCCACATTCTTAACACCCCTTTCTCTCAGCCTCTTGCAAAATCTTTAATCCTGAAACTTCCTCCCAAAGCCCCTGGAGCTTCTGGACTATCTCACCCCATTCTCCGCCACCTCCCTGACACTCATTTCTGCATTTACTGACTTCTACAACGCTTGCCTTGCTTCTGGCTACTTCTTCCTTATTCAGATCCACTAATGCCACACTCATCCCCAAACCTGGCAAAGACCCGACTGACCTGAGGAACTACAGACCCATCAGTCTACTGGAAACCCTCGGAAAGACTTTTGAACGACTCATCAACCAAAGACTAAAGACTCACCTAGAGACTAACCGCCTCCTGACCTACCGACAATTTGGCTTCCGCCAACACCGCTCTCAACATCATCATGAACTATATTCTAATCAATAAGGCCCAAGGATGTACTACGGCCCTGGTTGCTAAGGACGTGGAGAAAGCCTTCAACACGGTCTGGCATTCGGGACTGAAGTACAAGCTATGTAACCTTTTTGACCTTACCCTGAATGCCAAACAATTACTATGCAACTTCCTTGACGGCCGTACGATGCGAATTAAGTTCAGAAACTGTCTCTCTAACTCCTTTACCCTTCATGCTGGAGTTCCCCAAAGCTCTGTGCTGTTCCCCACCATGTACATCCTTGTCACAAATGACATTCCTAACCCAACACATCACAATACACACACACACACACACACACACACACACACACACACACACACACACACACACACACACACACACACACACACACACACACACACACACACACACACACACACACACAACACACACACACACAACACACACACACACAACACACACACACACAACACACACACACACACAACACACACACACACACACAACACACACACACACACAACACACACACACACACAACACACACACACACACACAACACACACACACACACACAACACACACACACACAACACACACACACACACACAACACACACACAACACACACAACACACACAACACACACACACAACACAGAGAGGAGTCGTCAACAGAGTAAAGTCCGAGGCAGCTACGGTGAAAAGCTCTGTTCCACAAGGCACAGTACTCGCTCCCATCTTGTTCCTCATCCTCATATCCGACATAGACAAGGATGTCAGCCACAGCACCGTGTCTTCCTTTGCAGATGACACCCGAATCTGCATGACAGTGTCTTCCATTGCAGACACTGCAAGGCTCCAGGCGGACATCAACCAAATCTTTCAGTGGGCTGCAGAAAACAATATGAAGTTCAACGATGAGAAATTTCAATTACTCAGATATGGTAAACATGAGGAAATTAAATCTTCATCTGAGTACAAAACAAATTTTGGCCACAAAATAGAGCGAAACACCAACGTCAAAGACCTGGGAGTGATCATGTCGGAGGATCTCACCTTCAAGGACCATAACATTGTATCAATCGCATCTGCTAGAAAAATGACAGGATGGATAATGAGAACCTTCAAAACTAGGGAGGCAAAGCCCATGATGACACTCTTCAGGTCACTTGTTCTATCTAGGCTGGAATATTGCTGCACACTAACAGCACCTTTCAAGGCAGGTGAAATTGCCGACCTAGAAAATGTACAGAGAACTTTCACAGCGCGCATAACGGAGATAAAACACCTCAATTACTGGGAGCACTTGAGGTTCCTAAACCTGTATTCCCTGGAACGCAGGAGGGAGAGATACATGATTATATACACCTGGAAAATCTTAGAGGGACTAGTACCGAACTTGCACACGAAAATCACTCACTACGAAAGCAAAAGACTTGGCAGACGATGCACCATCCCCCCAATGAAAAGCAGGGGTGTCACTAGCACGTTAAGAGACCATACAATAAGTGTGAGGGGCCCGAGACTGTTCAACTGCCTCCCAGCACACATAAGGGGGATTACCAACAGACCCCTGGCAGTCTTCAAGCTGGCACTGGACAAGCACCTAAAGTCAGTTCCTGATCAGCCCGGCTGTGGCTCGTACGTTGGTTTGCGTGCAGCCAGCAGCAACAGCCTGGTTGATCAGGCTCTGATCCACCAGGAGGCCTGATCACAGACCGGGCCGCGGGGGCGTTGACCCCCGGAACTCTCTCCAGGTAAACTCCAGGTAAACACAACACACACACACACACACAATACACACAACACACTCACACAACACACACAACACACACACACAACACACACACACAACACACACACACAACACACACACACAACACACACACACAACACACACACACAACACACACATACAACACAAACACACAACACACACACAACACACACACACAACACACACACACAACACACACACACAACACACAACACACACATACAACACAAGCACACAACACACACATACAACACAAACACACAACACACACACACAACACACACACACAACACACACACACGCAGAACACACACACACAACACACACACACACACACACAATACACACAACACACACACACAACACACACACACACACACACACACACACACACACACACACACACAACACACACACACACACACACACACACACACACACACACACACAGCGATCATGTGGTTCTGAGTTTTGACTATATAGTAGAGTTACAAGTGGAGAAGGTAACAGGAACTGAAGGGGACAGGCCAAACTATAAAAGGGGGGACTACACAGGTATGAGAAACTTCCTGCAGGAGGTTCAGTGGGACAGAGAAATGGTAGGAAAATCAGTAAACGAGATGATGGAATATGTGGCAACAAAGTGCAAGGAGGCAGAGGAAAGTTTTGTTCCCAAGGGAAACAGAAATAATAGGAAGACCAAAACGAGTCCTTGGTTTACCCGAAGGTGTAGGGAGGCAAAAACTAAGTGCAACAGAGAATGGAAAAGGTACAGGAGGCATAGGACCCAGGAAAACAAGGAGATTAGTAGAAGAGCCAGAAACGAGTATGCGCAGATAAGGCGGGAGGCCCAGCGACAGTATGAAAAAGACATAGCATCGAAAGTCAAATCTGACCCGAAACTGCTGTATAGCCACATTAGGAGGAAGACAACAGTCAAGGACCAGGTGATAAGGCTGAGGAAAGAAGGTGGAGAACTCACAAGAAACGATCAAGAGGTATGTGAGGAGCTCAACACGAGATTTAAGGAAGTATTTACAGTAGAGACAGGAAGGACTCTGGGGGGACAGACCAGATGGGGACACCAACAAGGAATACACCAACAAGTGTTGGACGACATACATACAGATGAGGAGGAGGTGAAGAAACTGCTAAGGGACATCGATACCTCAAAGGCAATGGGACCGGACAACATCTCTCCATGGGTCCTTAGAGAGGGAGCAGATATGTTGTGCGTACCACTTACCACAATCTTCAACACATCCCTGGAAACTGGGCAACTACCTGAGGTATGGAAGACGGCAAATGTAGTTCCCATTTTCAAAAAAGGAGACAGAAAAGAGGCACTAAACTAGAGACCTGTGTCATTGACGTGTATAGTATGCAAAATTATGGAGAAGATTATCAGGAGGAGAGTGGTGGAGCACCTGGAACGGAACAGGAGTATAAATGCCAACCAG